>NW_027116131.1:1155918-1174545 GCF_000696795.3 Halyomorpha halys
TATAAGACCAATTCAATAATGTTCTTACATCTTACAACGGTTTTATATGGTCCGATAAATATTTTTATTTCATTTATTTCTTTTTTTAGTGTAGATTATTGGGCAATTTAATTATCCTTCAAGTGAGAATCTGGAATGATACGGGATATATATGTTTTTTTGAATTATTTGAAAAATTAAAAAACCAAAAGTAAACAACGGGGTAGTTTGGAAAATTGAGTGAAATACTATTAAAAGGAAAATACAAATTTTAAAACGCTATATTTTCATTTAAGTGAGTTTTTTTTTTTTGTTTAAGATTCAATTACCTTTCAAATGCTTATAGAGGTTCGCATATAAATCTTTCTAAACATTTAAGAAGGTCAGAAGCTACAAAAAAGCCACATAGACAGTGGTGGATAGTTAATGTCAAGGTGTTTTGTTGAATAGGAAGCAATAAGTAAAAAACTATTTCAGTTAGATAATTCTATCTTGTAGGACAACATACACACAAAATTACATTTTTAACAAAAAGTTGAAATGGTTTCTGCTAAAATTATTTAAATTAATGGTATTAAATAGTAGAAAGTAAAATCCTGAATTATTCGCAATTCTTTACCAGTCATAAATGTTCTTTAATTTCTGGAAAACTTGCTTGTTTAACAATCTTTATGCCTACTCGTCCTGTTTTGAGGTGAACTATAGAATAATCTGAAATGTTCCTACATTTTTGTAAAAGGATGATATGATATGAAATTCTGTCTCCTTAATGTATTTTCAGTCAAGATATTTACTAATTACTAAAGCACTCTTTTTATTTATCAAAAAAATATATAAAATAAAATATTTGAAATGAAATTAAAAAAAAAAATAATAAAACATTTTTATCCAAAACAAGTTTATTATCACGGACGATGTGCACTAAACAGTGTAAAAAAACTTTCAAAATTTTAGCAATAATTTTTATTCTATTATGAGCAATAAGTATTTTTTATTATTTTAAGTTACATTGTCTTCTTACAAAAACTTTAATTCACTAATTAACTTAAAATTATAATAATTTGTACCGTTGAGTATACGACTTCCATAAAAATAACCTTGTTTTTAATAAAACATTTTTTTTATTTATTATACTTATTTAAGTGGCAGTAGGTAGCTGATTGGTAAGGCAATGGACTACCTATTCCAAGGACCCGGATTTGAATCTGGCAGGATAATTATTACCTTGTTCACCGTAGCCGTTGAGTCAGCCCTGTTTCGGTTCGGGAGGCCTCTAGGGTCCACTTAGCCTCATAAAATGGGTTCCCTTATTTGGGTAAAAATGTGGCGGTCGAGCTTTAATCTGACCAAATCACCTCCTGGCACAATCGTAGGCCTATTAACAGTACGTCCTAACAAAGTACTACTGCCTTGGCCCTTAATGGGTTACGGCAGTAAAGGTTTGATTTAATTTAATTTAAAATTATGAAGAAGATGGTCAGGGATGCGGTCAAAAGAGTTAAAACAGTTAACTGAACAGTTAAAAAACAAAAGGAAGAACAATATATTTATATTTATTGTAGTATATTGAAAACTATAATACCTAATACAAAAAAAAAAAAATAATTAAGTGGAGAAAATGGTCAAAAAACGCAAATAAACAAACAATTATTTATCAAAATTATTGTTCATTTGTGTTTTTTTGCTGACCGCACTCCCCGACTATCTCCTCCATTTATAAATTATGGTCAAATATCTACATCTCAAAAAATGATAATAATGATTCTACAGAATACATATAAATTAATGTTATATAATTTGAGCATAGTTAAGTAGTACAATTAAATGAACAGTTGGTTAATTGTTAAAATGGGATTGGTTCGCCGATAGGTGCCTTAGTAATAATTATGATTATTTATTCATAATAACAATAATAAGTCATTAAACATGAATATTTTCTGAACAAAACGTTAACGAGCATAAATTCAAACGGCATTCAACTATTTAAAAGCAGCAAGGATTTTATTAATCTTCATAATTGTTATTTAATTTTGAATATATAAAAGTAATACTGGCTATAGCTTTTTCCTTAGTTTTAATTTATGGAGTTATGGAGATATTCATAACTTTAGGGAAAGTTCTATGGAGTACTTAATAAGAAATGACAGATTTCTGTTAAAACAAGTCCGTGAAAAACATATTCTACAATTTATAAACTTTTGAAGTATTTTTTTCGTACCTTCCTATGGAAAAATATTGAATAACACGTACAAATATAAAAATATATACTATACGTCCTGAATGAAGTTAGTTAAGTTTATAAATACAATGAAGTTAATACAGTCAGTTACAATTAAATAATTATTTTTTCAGGAAAAATAAATGTGATGAGTATAGAATGACTTACTTCATTCTTGCTCCTAAATGGCTCACAATCAACTTCAAATCATTTTTTTTGGTAACACTTATCACAAAATTGTTGGAAAATGATTAGCATAGAGAATACTATGAAAGATTTATTAAGAAAATCGGAATAAAGAATAATTGAAAATCTACCGACCTCTTTCCTAGATTAAAAAACAATCAATGATTTCATTTTAATAATAGACTGAGGACCTGAAAATGAAAATCCCCCAAAAGAACCAAAATAATACAGAAAATATAACAAGCTTTCCAATTGATACACATTTTTTAAAATATTAAAATATAAACGAATTAACCTTTGCTCCTATTATTATTATAGAAAAAAATATGAAATATACATGCAGTATATTCTCTAATAAAAGAATTAATGATAAACAAAGGAAAGAGGAAATATAGAAAATTAAGATGCTAAAAATATTAAAAAATCTTTACTTTAATCTTATAGAATAGACAGAGAAAAAAATCCATAAAAACAAAATGATGAAAGGAGAGTCACAGTGAAGAACAATGTGTACAAGTATCGTACATCTCCTCCGAGACAGCCTCCGTCATCGATCATCAACAAGTGGTGACAATATGGTCGGCGAGGGTCACTCGTGAGACTGAACCCCCAAAACTAACAGCCTGAACAGAAAGTGGTAAGCCGGTGGGTGAAGGTACTAGCTTCAGTACAGGTTCAACACATCTGGAAACTCACTGTAGAGTAGACTGGTGCTGAGTCGATGGATAAAGGTACCGAAATTCAACATAGATCCAGTATCTCTTAAAATTCGCCGTGGACTCACACATGGCTGTGAATCTGTAAATGAAGGTACCAAAAACCAACATAGGTACTTATAAACACCCGAAGTCTATGTATATAGATGCTTCATAATAACGATGTATATATATACAATAACAAATACCTTAATTTATTTAGTTATATAAAGGTTTTAAAAATAAATTTGTATTAAAAAAAAAATAAATAACCTTATAGCTAAAAAATAAAAACTAATTAGAAACTAAAGAGGGAGAATATATAAAAAATAAATAAAAAAAATAATCAAATTTTGGGATTTAAAAATGACAATGTTTGGTGTTCTTAAAAATAGAGCTATGGTTTCTTCCTGCTGTCCTCTGCAAAAAGTTCAAAGCTTCCTTTTCGTGCTAATTACAATAATAATTTAAATTAATAATTATAATAATAATTATAATAATGTCCATAAGAGAGAAAGAGAAGTATATTATATAGAATTGTCTATTAGAAGAACTTCCACTTTATTTGATCCTAATTAGAATGAATTATTAATACACATCAGAAGAAGCATAAAAGAATGAAATAATTCAATGAAGTTTTGATATGTTTCCAACATCAACACCGCTGAATTTGCTTATTGCATATTAATAATATTTTCGATCTGTATCCAGTTGTATGTTTATTCATACATAACTAATCCGATACTTCGACAATAGTTCGTATTCCACTCAGGGATTTCAACCAATAATGGGGGTGTTAGAGAGATTGAGAAATTTTCTCCAGGATTGGAACCGATGGAGCGACAAGTACTCAGATATTATGATCCAAAAAGAGTATCGAGGCTCTATGCACATCATCGGGCTATACCCTAACGTCAATAAAGTTGGTCTCTTTTGGGGCAGTTTCAGAGCTCTACTGGTTGGAGTCCTCTTGCTCTTTCATACGTTCGGTTTGGTCGTCTCTGCGGTCTTGTTGTACGACATCAACTTCATCTATTTCAGTACGGCTCTCCACTATGTCCTTATTGTAGGAATAGCGTTTCTCTACGTCTTGTATTTCAACACGAATCGCCATCGATTTGCTAGGTTCCATACAAAGATGTATTTCAACTTTTACGATTACCATGAAGAAATTACTGATGAAATCGTGGACTTGATTAAAAAAGGAGAGAAGCAGAAGATGAGGTTCACAATTTTGCCTATGTTTGCAGCATTTATTGCGGTGTGTATTTTACTCGTGGCTCCCATTTTGGACAAATATGGCACTTTCGACTTCGACATCGAAACTACAATCAACTTCAATCTTCCTCTGCCTATGGTCTACGTCTTCGACTCCTCAACTGGAGCAGGCTACTTCGTAGCTCTTACGCATCAGTTGTCTTCAGCGATGCTGTGTGGTCTGGTACTCGGAGGTACGGGGTACTCGTTTATAGCTACCGTTTCAACTATCACTATCCAAATGAGGATATTGATAAATCGACTAGATACTATAGAGTCGAGAGCTCTGTCACTGTATGAGGCCAATTATGGCCTGAAGCCAAATATGAACGATTATGATCTTTACAGAGATGAAAAGTTTTCTAATTGTATGGATACCTGTTTAAGAAGATGTGTAGAGCATCATAAAGTAATTTTGAGGTACTATTTATTTTTATTGATCATATATAACTTGTATCTCGGAAGTAAAGGACGCTATGTCCATTTTTAGCCATTTTGAAATTAATGAACATTTTTGCTCAACTGTTTTGTTTTAACCAGAGGACTAATTTTTTTGTAACTATAAAATAAGTGTTATATGCACTTTTATTTGGAGGGAAAAATTTATTCCCCAGTTAGATTAAGGAAGTGTAATAGGGTTTCAAACCTGTGAAGTAAATAACTGTTTTTGCTTAACCTAGAGCAGTCGTCCCCAACCTTTTTTTGGCGGAGGAAATCTTTTGGTGGTAGTAGGAAAATAGTAGACCCCATTTAGTAGAAGTAGGTAACTGACAGAACCCCTCCATTACCATTTGGTACAGCTAGAGTGGCAGCCATGTTTTCAGCAAAAACTAATACTACAAGAGCCTATGAAGAGAAATAAGTCAGTTATTTAACCCTAATTTTTGATTACTTTAATTATATACAATTACTAGTCAAAATAATAAGTATGTGAATTATAGTTAATGAGAATAAAAAAACAAAAAAACAGAAAGGGCTGTTTAAAACGTAAACAAAATATATTTTTTTCTTTCGAAACTCCATATCGTTAAAATTATTAACCATACTAGAAAACCTAACCTATCATTTAAAGAAAAGTAAATTTGCTAAAACGTCAACTCTACAGTAGCTATTTACGTTCAATAGTTCCCAAGATATACTTTTTTAGAAAGCGATATATAAAAAATGAACTAAAAAAATCAGTATTTAGAAAATTTATTTTGGAAAACCTATATCTCGGGTATCATTTATTTGCCAAGATAAATTCACAAGTTGTTGATGTCTAGTTCAATAAAAAATATATCTCAGAAACAATTATTCATACTGTCTATCAGATGGTGGCCAGTTTATGTTTGTCATCAATGGAATTAAATCTAGTTTAATGTGCTCTAAAGTAGTTTATGACGTTTATCTTTGTGTAAGTAATAGTTTTTATGATATTTGCCAAAATAAATTGACGAGTTGTTGATTTCTAGTTGTTCAGACTAAAATTTATGTGATATGAAAAAAATATATCTCTGGAATCATTAGATGCACAAATGTCTATCAACACTCACATTAAAACTAGTGAATGTTTTATGAAGTAGTTTATAACATTTATCTTCTTAGGAATATTAGTTCTTATAATATCTACCACAATTAATTCACAAAATGTTGATTTCTAGTTGATATACACATAGTTTCATACGCAAAATTCATATTGATATGTAAATATTATAAAAACTATATTATTGTACATTATTGGCTGACATGTGAACGTCTAATCGACATTTTGTGAATTTATTTTTGCAAATATCATGAAAACTATTACTCCTACGATGATAAACGTCATAAACTACTTTGTAATACATTAAACTAGCTTTAAGTTAATTGCTAACAGAAATCTGTACGTCAAATGATTTCTGAGATATAGATTTCCCCCCAAAAAATCACTAACTACTCAATTTTCAGTACATTTTTTTTTTTTTTATGAAATATTACTCTCTAAAAAAGTATATCTCAGAAACTATTGAGCGTAAATAGCTCTTTTATGTCTTATAATTTAGCAAATTATCTCTTATCTATACATATCTTTAAAAGATGTATCAATTGTTTTCTAGTGTTTCAGGCAGTTTTAATGATATGGAGCTTAAAATGAAAAATTAATTAATTTTTTAACGTTTTGAAATAGCCGCCATTTTTGCAGGTAGTATGATCTTACTGCCAGACTCTCATTTCTTTATTGGTGATCCAATAAAGATTCAAAAAAGTTTATTTTTGCAAATATCTTGAAACCTATTACTCCTACGATGATAAACGCCATAATCTACTTTATATTACATTGAACTAGCTTTAATTTAAGTTCTAACAGAAATCTGTACGTCAAATGATTCCTGAGATATAGATTTCCCCAAAAAATTAACTAATTACTAATTTTCCATACATTGTTTTATGAAATGTTGCTTTCTAAAAATGTACATCTCAGGAACTATTGAACTATTGAGTATTGTTGGGAGTTTTGAAGACATGGAGCTCCGAATGAAAAATTAATTTGTTTTTTTAACGATAAGAAACAGCCGCCATTTTTGACTGGCAGACTCTCATATCTTTATTAGTAATGCAATAACGATTCAAAAAAGTTCTATCAAAGTTTTTATCAAATAATGATGATTTTTTGATAGTAACTCGACATCATTCACTTGAATCAGTAAATTAAATTGTTTCTGATTATTTAAATTGAACTGATTTATTTTATGCACATACAGTTGAAATGTCATATTTAATATTTCTATTGCATATTGTTGCAGCAATATATCCGAACTGAAAGATTTTTTTTCATTGCCGTTGTTCTCCATTTTCTTCGTAGCAGCACTGATCATAGCACTTGCCATGGTAGGATCCAGTAACGTAAGTATACGAATATAAATCAAAGTTTTTATAAAATTGTACAAAGGGATTTCAAATATAGTATTTTTTTCTTGAAGTTATATCTTTACTGGAACAGTTTCATTTATAATTACATCTTGTGAATGAAAAGGTACTCTTCATTGTTTTAATTATTTTATTTTATATCAATCAAAAACTATAACATCGTTTCGGGGTTGTCACCCCATAATGAAATACCTACAAGAAATTCTTAAATTCATCCTATGCGTTACAACACTTAACCAATATATCACAATTTCTTTTTTAAAAATTTAAATCAATTGCCTGATTAAAAGATCTTTTAAAATTACATTTTGTTATCTCCTTATTAGTCTTATAATGCGAACAATAACGCATTGTTGTCAGTAATATAAAATATTAATAAATAAAAAAACAACATAATATTAATAAGAAGATATGAAATACCTTCCTGAAACCAGGTTATCTTTATCATAGATAACAAATAGGTCATAAACTAAGTCAATACTTTCCTACCTCTGTTCCACAAAAGATGACTAATCTATTATCAATATTTTTTTAAAAATATATAACTACATAATAATATATTAAATTGATTCTACTATCCAATACAATACATTTTTGGTATCTATCTTAAAATTAATAGCGTTACCTATGTTTTTGTGATATATATTGCTTCGGTTATTTTTCTATTTCTTTTGTGATTTACTATGTCTAATGTTATAGGATTTTAAAAATCAAAATCATTTTATACTTTATACTGTGTTGTGCTAGGGTGACAACCCCGAAACGTTGTTATTGTTTTTTAATGATATAAACTGAAATAATTAAAACAATGAGGAGTGACTTTTCATTTACAAGATCTAATTAAGTATATATTTTTTTTGTGTTGACAGTGGAAAGTTTTACCAGGAAATACGATAGTGTCATTGATGCTTTGTCTGGTGGAAATAGCTTTCCTTGCCATCGTGTCTTCTTTGGGACAGTCCGTAACAGATTTGGTATCGTATATTTGATCACTAGACTACTTTTATAATTTGTATTCCTTCAGAACACAGCTTATTCTTGAAAATATAAAATTAAAAAAAAATGAGGTAAACAATTTTTTTAAAGACGCTAAATATTTTTTTTAAAACCTGTTATTTCGTGGATAATTTTTTTGATAGTAATTTGATGAATAATTTAACTTTTAAATTGAAGTAACTTTTACGGTGATAATTTTCTGTTACAGAACGAAGATATAAGGAACTCCGTTTACGGGATCAAGTGGTACCATTGTAGTAAAGGCTTCTGCTTGAACATTAGGATCCTACTGTCTAAGACACTCATCCCCGTAACATTTACAGCATTAGGCCTGATAAAGATATGTCACGCTACGTATGCAAATGTAAGATATTGACCGACGAATTTTATATTAACTATTATTTGCACCAACTATTATTTTGTGGTGAAAAAACTCTAAACCAGATATTATTTATTTATTTTTTTCAGATAATTAACTCTGCATATTCTTATTACAACCTCGCCTCTGTCACTAGTTCCTAAGGTGTTCCACTTACAAGCAAGAAAAATAGGTTGCAGAATAAATTCATTAAAAATTGATGCCATAATATGAGTATTTATTAATTATAATAATTAATAAATGAAGTAGATTATTAAAAATTCTCTTGCCTAATATTCTTTTTATTTTTCTAAAATTACCGCTTAAGTAGCTTCTTTCCTCACTATAATCATTTAGAATATTCTATATTCTATAAAACTAAAACTATGATCTCTAAATGTTTCTTCCCTATTTCCCTTCTTTCCATCTTCCACTTTTTATGTAGAATGAACGACTGAGGTCCCATCGCACTTTTCTTTCAAAAGCTGAGGAAATGCTTCACCAGATAGACCTACCAACTGATGAAAGGCAGAATATAAGCATCTCCTACAAGCCAAAGCACGATTCCGCTGAAGTCTACGGGCGACTCAAACTGGCATGTGGTCGGTTCAAGAAAAATCGCCCTGAACCCGAGCTTAGAGCTGCTGCACTAAAAACAATTTATGAGCCATACCCCATAGAGCAATGGCTACACATTTATATCGATGGGTCTGCGTCCGGTATTAACAAGGGAGCTGGAGCAGTTGTATACTCAATCAGCTTTCAATTGTCATTTCCCGTTGGACAATACTGTAATCTTCAGTGACTCCCAAGCCGTAATACAAAAATTAACAACACAAGGTGCCGCAGAGTCACCCACGGAAGAAAAGTGCAGAAACATGGCTGCTATCATGAAGAGGAAAAGTTATAGCTCTGCAGTGTTACCAGGCCATGTTGGTATAGAGGTAATGAGCAAGCTGACAAGTTGGCTAAGCTCGGTTGTGCTGAGAACCAGCCTGTTCTACCACTTTCCTACAGAACAATAAAATCACTTATAAGCTCTTATTTTAAGGACAGAACAAATGCTAGACACAAAGTTCAAGCGGAAGGAAAGAAGTGAGAGAGCCTACTGCATAAGGATAAACGAATTCCCGGCAATCTTAGCAGAGCTGAGAGAGTGGCCTGTTTCCGGCTAGTAACAGGACATGATCTGCGCCAAAAACACCTCCATCGAATTGGCATCGTAGATTCCCCGAAATGTCCTCTATGCAACATGGGGGACATGGATGGGGACCATCTTTTAATGTGTATTGGTCTAGAAGATGTTGAGCAGGATGCGGACCAACTAAGAGGAAGGGTAAAATTGTATTGGACTGCGAGAGGGAAAAAGGCGTAATAGCCCACTTCCTGTGGTGTAGGAAAAAAAAAAACTTTTTATGTAGATACTCTTATTTGCATTAACCCATAATCTAAGTTTATCTGCTGCGTCTTCGGATTCCCAGAATGTTTCTAGTAATTCCGTTCTAGCAGAGATGACATTTTACCTACATGACGTATTATCTACCTATACCAGATGCTGAGACAGGTGATGGTAGATGGTTACTCCTTGGTTACTTCTAATTGAAGAAATAACTACTTCCTGGGTCTTGTTTCATAATGAAAGCTAATAGTATTAGTTTATAGTACAAGTGTAGAAACTAGTGTGGTAACAATACTAATACTTATTTTTTTCATTATAGGGATGACTATTAGTGAAATTACAGGAATTAAAAAATACTAAAGTACAAGTTACTATTGTACAAGTCAGTGTAATTGAATTAATATAAATCTACAAGACTAATAGTATTAGTTTGTACTTTATTATGAAACAGGGCCCAGAACTACATTAAAAATATGAGATTTTTTTTTGGAGGATATTAATTTTTTATAAATAAATGTTTTTGTTAGTTATAATCAAAATATGCATATATTCTCACAGTGTTTTTTTTTTTTTTTGCGTTGGACATATTCCAAATATTGTACTATAGACGGGGTCATTTCTTATTTCGCTAAATAATCTCCCGAAGCCACCTTACATGTACTACTTACTTACAAGGTATAGCATTCAACGATTTAATCTATGGAACATGTCCAATGAAAAAAAAACTTTTAGCATTATCAAAGCTAAGCAGCAATGTGTGTAAAAAAAGAATGAGGAAACATTTTCAATAAACTCTTAAAAGTAATTTCAATGAGTATAAACTCTAAATATAAAACGATAGTAATGTATTGCTTGTGAAATTGTGATACTTTTATTTACATTATTAAGGGTATGACTGATCTTTAATATGATATGTTAAAGTGTGTTAAATGGAGCAATATTTCTTCCTTTTAGCATGTTAAAAAGATATAATATTTAGCATGGTTGAGAGTCTGTTAATAGGTCTGCTAAATGGTGAATGACGTAGGGCAACAGATCAGCTGAGCTTCTCTCCATTTTGTCTGCTGGCGTTTTGATAGGTTAGTTGATCGTAGTTCTTGTTTGGTTTGTATTGTTCTTGTTTTGGACGTTTTTAAAATTCTATATTCTTAAAGGAATGGATAAAAATAATGAAATTTTGGAAGGTTTTAGAATAAAGTTATCTTGTAAAGTTGTCCTAAAAATCCACTAGGAGCTCCCAGAAGAGATGAACACAGTTAAGATATAACAAGGTCTTTAAACAGGGCTGCTCACAATTTTGTACTTATAAAATCGCCTCTAAAAGCTTGACTAATTCACGCATCCACAAGCGTGAGGATGAGTTATTTGGATTGGCTGAAATAAGTTGGCCTGAATTGAGTGTTGAGGCTTTTTGGACACAAATCAAAGATCGCTTGTACATCCACGCGTTTGAGTTCAGTTAAGCTTATTTTAAAACTATCAATCGATAAGTATTTGTGCTCTTCTTATTTTAATTAATTTAAGAAATAATTCCCTCAACCTTCTAATTCAATAATTAACTACAGTTTAAGATTATACATTTTAAAATTGTATGCATTCGGTGTATATACTTTGCTTCAAATCTTGTCAATTAATTTTACCGGTTTACTTGTAGTTTAATGTAGTATAAATATAAGTTTATACAAATATTAAATGTTATAATAGTAAATATTAAAAAAAAACATCTGAAAAAAATTAGTGAACAGAATAATAATTATAGTTGAATTTATAGATTTAGTAGTATTCTATGAATTTTTATCATCTATCAGCTACTTCGCTGATATTTAAAATCGAATGCAATAGCCTTTATAAGCCATAAGAACACACAAATGTGTGGGTACCGATGTTTGTTATTTCCTTTCTTTACCAAGTGTTTGTACAAGTCTTGGATTTACGGCAAGTGATAAACGTAAAACATGTATGAATTTACAATTCCAGCCTTAACCACCTATTGAAAGAGCACAGGAAAGTTTTCGATGGATAAAATATAGAATCGAATAAGTGAATTTCTGCTCTGATGAGGACACATTATTTATGAGGCCATATAGTTTGAAAATCGATTCTGAGAAAGTTACTAATAGAGATATCGACTGTGGACATGGGACTGTTTGCTTTAATAAGAATTGTTAATTATGTTGTTGACCATATTCTTTCGACGATAAAGGAAATAACTGGTTTCCCCTAGTAGCCTAACTAAAGGCTAATAAGCCTCGAAACGACTATCCAGAGAATATATCAACCTAATTCATGTGCATTTTCGGTTTAACTTTCCTATATTTGGCATATTTAGTAAGAGAAAGAATTGAGATCATGAACGATTTCAAATTAGACGGAAAAATAATGGAAATAAACGTTTTGAGGCCCCCTGAGCCCAAATAAGTCTCGTAAAATGGTGTGTGTGTGTAAATGCATCTTTGTGTATATGAACAGCCTAGCTCAAAAGTCGTACGAAAGTGAAATTACTTACTGTGGGTAGGTGTTTGCCAGTTACATTATATATAATCCATTTTATTCTTTTTTTTAGGATTATTTTAAAATTAGCTCCGACGATTTTTTATTGATTTCGAGAAATTTTACTATACTGGTCTATTTTTGTATTTCTGCCATCTTTTTGCAAAAAAATAAATGTTAATATTTTTCAAAAGAGAAGTTTTATTAAATGTACTTTTCTGGAAACTGTTGTGATTAGAGTAGGCCAATTTGCCAACTGGAAGCCTCTTTTGGAAAATTATTGCCATAGTGAATGATATAAAAAATATCTGTTCCGAAACGAGCCAGGGTTAATTTCAATTCAAATAAGGGGGGGGGAGTAAAGAAAGTTGTGTGATCCGTGCCCCACATCATATTTTTTTACATTCAGTAAGATTCGAGATATTTTACCTCTTTTGGAACAATAACTTCAATGTGTTTATGATTCTTTCTTTTCCCAGAAGCAAGCATAGAATGAAAGTGATGAGAATGACACAATTCCTAGTAATTTTTGACATAGCGAGGAGAAGGGGTTATCTATAGGTTACCACCCTATTCTAACACCATGGTGGGGGTTAAATATATTTTCATAGGACGGCTATAGAAATGAAAGTTGCACCCTAGGCCGAATTCGAACCGGCGCCGCAGCAGTTCCCAGGATGTTTGTTGTTGTTTGTTAGTTTTAAAAGGGCGTTTAACAGCCTGGTCATCAACGCCCGTTAGTTGTTGGTTTTGGTAAGGCCTAGTTGTTCCATAGTCATGGCTTTGGTATGGTGTACTGATTCGCACCAGTGGGATTCATTTCCGTGAGATTTGAAATATTATTTAGCTAGACAATTATAATTTGATTAATAATCGTTACGAAAGTGGAAAGGATGATGAAAAGCAGATAAGTAACTGTTATAATTTTAAAAATAAGGCAAGATAAATAGATAATTATAATAATTAAAGGCTGGTTATTAAGTTAGTCGGATGGATGAATTTAATGACTTTCTATTACTGATTCGTCGTAATTGGAATATTTGTTGATATCCCTAACTGGTTCAGAGTTAATGTGTAGTGATGACATTTTTCAAAAATGTGTTTGACGGTCAAATTACTATTAAATTTCCAAAATTTTGGAGAGGCCTCTCCTGCTATGAGGTGGATCTGTCTCAATCGGGTATGTCCTATTCTGAGTCGGGTGATCACTACTTCTTCGGGTTGATGTAATCCAGGACTTCACATCTTTCTTTATAGGTTTCAACTTGGGTGGACTTTCATCCCACATTGCCTGCCATCTTTTATGAATACATTCCTTTAAAGGGCGAGCAAGTTCCATTAAAGTTAAGATTGCTGCGGTTCTACCTGGGAGGACTAGCGCTTCTCTAGCAGCTTTGTCGGCCATCTCATTTTCTTTAATACCAACATGCCCGGGAGCCCAGATGAAGTAGACTGATTTATCCATTATATCTAGTACTTGAAGAGCGTTAATGGAGTCTGATATTTTATCTGATATATTTATCCATTCAAGTGTTTCCTGTAACCGGTTTTTTAATTATATTTTCCTTTTAATCTATGTGTTAGTCTTATTCTCGTAAAATGTATCTATTTGTTTGTTCTTGGTAGACTGATCTACTGCTGTGACTATGAATGATGGTCTGATCTCACATTACTGTCTAATATTGAATTTGTTTAGCGGGTCACTGAAGAGGATCTAGAAGGGTGAATTCCGGAGAGCGAATTTGTTGATCGAGTGAATTGAATAATTGTGAAAGGGTGAAATTGGAGGAGCAGAAATGAGAAAGAAAAATAGGTATGAATGAAACATTTGTATTTGTTGTACAGACCGAAATGGATAGTAAAAGGAAACTGTAGGGGTGAAAAAAATTGTTTATTATATCCTATTATTGTATCTTTTTTTTTTCTGATTATACCATGTATGTGTAATTTATATATGTCCGATTACGGATGGATAAGTATGCTGTGTGAGATAGCAACCTAATGTATTTAGGCAGCATAGATAAATAAAGTATTTCTCTCTCTACTATATTGCCATTTGGTATATTTGTCATGCAAAAGTACAGGGCGGATGCTATGGCATTTAGTTCTGCGGTATATATGTTAGAGAGATGATGCAGTTTTTTTTTATGGGTTGTGTTTTTGTCACAAAGGCAGATCCTGCTGCGTTATCTGACTTCGAGCCATCTGTATATATAGCAGTATGTTCTGGTAGAGTTTGTAGCAGTTCTAGGAACTTTTCTTGATATTTTGACGTTGTGTTTTGTTTGCGGTATTTGGACAGATGGAGATTTACATTTGGACGTAGGTAAGTCTAGGGGGGCGTGTTATTTTGTGGTATGTTGATGGCTATTGCTTTTAATTCTGTGATAGTGGCCGATAATCGTTCAGCGAGAGGTAGTGTTGTATTTATCTTCTGTTGGAACTGTCTAGAGAATTTAGGATTGAAAATGTACTTATAAGTTGGATGCGAGGGTTGCAGGTATAGCCGGGAAAAATAATTTGTAGCTAATAGTTGTCGTCTATTCAGACTATTCAGTAGGGGTGGTATTCCAGATTCAACACAAAAACTTAAAATTGGACTGGTCCTAAAGGCACCTGTGGCAATGCGGGTGTCGAGTTTGGCTAGGGTTTGGAAGCGAGCTGAGCCATACACAAAACTTCCATAATCAAGTTTGAAGCGGATTAAGGCTATGTATATTTTCAACATCATTGATGTATTAGCTCCCCATGTTGTTTTGGCAAGGACTTTTAAGATTTTAATTTTATCTATGCATCTGTTTTTAAGTCTACTAATGTGGTGTAAAACTTACATAAGAAACAAACAAACAAATTCTTCGACAAATTAAAATTGTGTAAGAATTATAAAAAACAAGTATAAAATAAATATAATTATAAAATTTCATCATTTAACAACAATAAATACAAAATAATAATACCCCCTGTTACAATTTATTTTTCTTTCTTAACCTTTGTGTATGACTTTACATAAAACTGCAAAAATAGAATAAAGTACAATGTTACGGTCGAGCTCCACATGGTCCAAAACCAAGGGTTGCAATTACACTTAATTACTTGCATTTTTACAGATATTGCAATCATGATTATAAATTGGACCTGCAAAAAACAAAAAAGAAACATTAAAAGTATTTGTATATCCTACTACATTAAGGGTCATTAATAATATACATATCTGTTTGGCCTACATTGCAGAGAAGAATTCTCATGATTTCATACTTAATATCAATTTTAATCGCACACATATCTACGAGAAAAACTTTATTCGACATTTAAAATCAATGTTACTTAGAGGAATTCATGGGAGTACCCAGAGGGGCAGCTGTCTTGTGAAAAAATTATTAATTTAATGAAAAATATTTTTTTTTTCAAGCAAATAGTTGTAATAACTAATAAAGCAGTGCAACAATTGTATATAATATTCTTAAAATTTTGGTTTCATTCTCCTTTTCCGTGCTGAAATGTCACAATCTGATTGACTATGGCTAGCCTCCCTCCCCTATTTTTGATTTTGGGTACGCCCCTGGAGGTGTTATAGTTTACCGCAGATTGATTTAGAGGAGGTAGTCGGGGGGGGGGGGGTTAGCAAATGTACGTAAATAAGTAAAACTTAATTGTTTGTTCCGACGTTTCGGTTTGATTTCAGGCCTATATCAGGGCAGAAAAACCTAAATTCAGAGAAAAATAAAAGAAAAAGTGGTCTGACGTCCGCGGGTTTTCTCAGTAACAGCGGGATCGATTTGTTTTAGGTTTGGCACTTAACTCGGGACTGCATACTGATCTGCCAGTTTATTGCAAAATTGCGACTGATCACAGATTTTTTGATGTATACAACTCACATTTATGAAGATAGAGAACAAATAGAATGCGTTTTTAAATCACGATATCAAAGAAAAAAAGTTTAAATAATTTTTTTAAGGTATGTAAATATTTGAAAATAATAAATCAAAATGTAATAATTTTCATCTTTTTTTTTCATTAAAAAAAAAGTGCAAGGCGATTTTAAAAAAATGCTCTGGGAAGTTTTTACGATCCAGCTCATCCGAGCCACTCAACACTGTAATTTTTATTGTTTTAAATTTTTTTTTCATCATGAAGACACAGTTGCTTCAATAATAACAAAATTAGTTCAATTTATTTACCAAACTTTAATTATCGCAAAATATCGTACAAGTAAATTTATCTATAAAATTTCTAGGGTTATTGAAAATTTTTCTGATCCAAAGCTGGAAAATTTATGACGTTTCTGAGATTTTTAATTTTCATTTTTTAAATAGGTATTTCGAATGCGAAGTACTATTATCGAATATGTGCTGTTTTGTTAATAATATTCAAATAAAAAAAATGTGAAACCAGACCATATAAATACTTAAAGAGATTTTGAGAAGAGATTTTATATTTTGTAGATTAAAAAAATATTAATCATTAAAAAAAGAAAACTCATTAATGTCCAACACGATCTATAAAAAGAAAATGTTCAATCAATATTGTCTCACAATTTAATAGAAAAAATATATACTATCTCACCAGCTGTAATCTAGTTATGTATTTCTTCCACCAAAGATATTTTTGTATTCCTGGACCAAAGGCAGCCAAGAAATAATACGTATACATGACCATGTGTACCGTTACGTTCATTATTCCAAAAATTGCAATAACTTCCTCTGAAAAATATGATACATCAGGATGTAGATAGATATAGTTATATTATTTTTTAAAAATATATATTTAAAAAATGTTGTTAATAAATTAGTCATCTTATGTGGAATAGAGGTAGGAGAAAGTTGACTTAGCTACAATCTATTTGTTATCAATGATAAAGATAATCTGGTTTCAGGAAGGGATTTTATATCTCCTTATTTCGAATATGTTTGTTTCTTTAATTATTAAAAACTTTAAATAGATGTTTAATCAGGAAATTTTTTTAAAAAAAATTAAAAAGAAATGGTGATATATTGACTAATTGTTGTATGCATAGTATGAATTTGTTGTAAATCCCTGATGATAGGGTGATAACTCGAAACGTTGTTATTGTTTAATAATGATATAAAATAAATAATTAAAACAAGGAAGAGTAGCTTTTCATTCACAAGTTCTAATTAAAGTTATATTATTGAAAAATTCATTTTGTCATAATAAAATGATATATTTTAATTGAGAGTAGAAACTATATCCACATTTCTTCTCCTTTGACTGTTTTGTGAGCGAATGACCGCATTTTTACACACATATGTCTCTCCACTTAGTAGGAAAGGGCAAATAAACAAATATTTAGTGTATCTATTTAATTTTTTTTTATTATTAATAATAATTGGGTTTGGAGTAAAAAAAGAGGTAGCTCACATTTTCGAAGTTTTCGAAAAAAAATTGTCTTAAAATTCAGAATTCTATAATCTAAGTGATAAAATATTTTTTTTTTATCAATTTTCTCACTTCTCCCTACGCATTAAGACAGCATTTTAAATATTGTACATCCCAATGATGTAACATAAGATTCATTATCGGAGCTGTCTCTTATTTGCCTCAAAGTAAACCAACTTTTGTATAACGCGTGCAAGAATCGAGGATTCTTTGCATAGAAGTAAGCTATAGTAATTTATAGTAAGCTATAGTAAGCTATAGTAATTTTGTTTCCTCCTCTAAACCCTGCCACTTTTACAATATTTTTTTATTTATAAGATATTATGTATCTATCATGGTCAACAAATACAAATTATTTCCCAACTCAGGTTGTAAATCTCAACTCAAAATTTTATAAACCTTTGCTAGTCGACCGCTTGTAAGTTCTGAACCCCAAGGATGATACAATGTGCCTTAAGTTGGACGCTCCTGACAAAGATATTCAGAAAAACGATTTATTAAAAAAATACCATATCACATTAATACTCTCTTGTGATTGAAACTAAACGCTTCTTATCAGAGTCACTTTCATAAAGAAGACACGTGATGAAAAGCATTTTTTACTCGTTTCTTCATGTGTTAGAACGGATTTTGCCACATTTTCTTGATGTTAATATAATACGAGATAAAAACAAATCATTTTTCTTCTTAGATGGATTCGATGGACTAACAAGAGTTGACTCTAGTATAGAGTAATTTTATTGTTTTCTATACTTTTAATATA
>NW_027116131.1:1175402-1183391 GCF_000696795.3 Halyomorpha halys
ATCAACAAATTCGCTCTCCGGAATTCACCCTCCTAGATCCTCTTCAGTGACTCGCTAAACAAATTCAATATTAGACGGCAATGTGAGATCAGACCATCATTCATAGTAGTAGATCACAGCAGTAGATCAGTTTACCAAAAACAAACAAATAGATACATTCCACGAGAACATGGCCAACACATAGATTCAAAGGAAAACATAATAAAGAGCCGGACAGGAAACACTTGAGTGGATAAATAAGTTTAAAAAAAAACCAAAAAGAAAAAAAAAACAAAATAAAATAGTACTAATAAAATAAAATAATTTAATGAATAAATACGTCAAAACACACAAATAGAGAGGTCAACATTTTTTTTATTTTTATTTTTAACTTCACTTGCCATTGGAAAAATTATGATTAAATGATCATAATTGATGATGATTTGAGACCTTTATATTTATGATGTTTACAGTTGAATTTATGTAGGTCTTTTAAATATTACTTACGACCGTTTTATTTTCTTCGGTGAATCCCAAAGTTTCACCGATAGGATTACAAACGTGACTCCAAAATCTGGGTATCCATGAATGCCAGTAATAGATTGCCTGAAATTAAACAAATAAAAAGTAAGTAATCTTTTAACTATAGACCTTCATTAATAATGGATCTTGCAACTTTTTGTGTGAATTTAAGAGCAATTATTTTCGACCAAGTACTATTTTAAAACTGGGAGTGCTGTAGGACATTGGTAAAGCACCCCAAGAACCCAGGTTTGAATCTTCAATCATTGATTTGAAAAAGAAAATATATATATATGCATATACTGGAAATAGTGCTTTTTGCATATTGAGTAACAAGAATTTTCACTTCAGCTGAAGTTTCAAAGTTATAAACTTCATTTCGGTCTAGTTGTTATTATAAACTTAGACGGTCTGGATATATCAGGGTTGGAGCTTGACGGTCTATTTCAATAAAAGTATTGTGATTAGAAAAACGATGCTGGTTTGTTTGTTATAAAGACTGCCTGGGTGATTTTGACATGGTCTAGGAATCTAATAACCCACCTGTGGCCCTTTAATAACCCACCTCACACGGAGCTGCTGGAAGGGAACTAAACCAGTCGTGTGATTCGGATTACTGACCAGTCACAGACTCAGAAGTAACTTTACTCCACACCCGAGGTGCCTCATCAGCAATTGAAATCTCTAGTTCGTTCAGTGTCGTCATGGATATCCAGCGTGAAATGTCTTCGGAAGACTCGAGCGATGATAAAACCATTATTTATTATTCCATTATTATTATTACCATTATTCATTATTTATTATTTTTATCCATATATAGGAGAATAGTTAGAAGGTTGTTTTTAAACAGGTTTTACGACTTTCCTGACCTCTACTAATGCCTTCTCCGTTTAATGCTTCTTTGAATAGCAGCATAATAAAGAAAAGTCGGTGAAAATTATAATAAATTATAATATAGTGATATAAAATGGGATTTTTTTCAATCTCCCCCACCAGTAACATTGGTCTGTTGGTCACTCATCTTCAAAAAACTAATCACTCGGCAGCCCGACATGCAAGTCACTAGGGGACTGGTTACTAAAGGTTTGCTGTGAATCTCTGACGAGTCCATAACCAGTAGCGCCATGTGCGGCATCCTATTCTGTCCCATTGTATTACGAAGGGAGTGACTCAAAGTAAACTAGTTGGTAATTCACGTGATCAGTTCCTTTTCAGTACCACCGCGTGTATACGGCCTTAGTAAGAATATGATAAAATTGAAGTTATCATCTTTCAGTAGGTATTTTGTGAATGGTAATTCCGTTTCTTATCCTAACCCAAACATGGTGATTAATTATGGGAGGAGTAGTAAGGAAATCTGAGATTAAAAAGTTCATAATTGATTCTTTTTCTTTAAATCATCATTTTTACTCAATCAATTTTCATTACTATAGCTAATTTTTTTTTAAACATACCTGGTGCAATAAATAGTAGTTTATCAGGACTTGTGATAAATTATAAGCCATCATGATTTTCGTTAAAGAGAACGGTTTCCTTTTACTCATTATCTTTGGCCCAAATACCTTGACAACTAAAAAGTATAACGTCATCGTAATGACGACATGATGGAACTTGAGGAATAGCGACGGGTAGTGTTCCTCCGCTCTTGGACCTGAAAAATACACATTATATAATACTTTATTTGTGTATATACATACATAAAATAAATATAATTTATTTACATAAATTACTTCAAAATAGATTAATCTTATATAAGCAGTGTAAATGAAACATTTGGAATACCTAAATTAAATCTTAACATGCATTTCCCGAAGTATAGTGTTCATTTATTTTTTTTTAAAAATCTAACATCTTAGATTATTATTTAAAAAAAAAATACAAGAAATATATAAAATTTAATCTTTGTAAAAAATAAATAAATATTAAGTTTAATTTATATATTTTTAAAATTTCAAATTCTAATCAAAATATATTTGACACCTAGACGTTTCGGAGTATCGTCTTATCATCAGGAATTAACACTGCAATTACATTATTCTAATTAAATAAGTTACACTCATTTTATATAATACATTGATAAAATATACAATAATCCCTCTTACTTGACAATGCAATATGTTGTAGAAGTTAAAGGCATTTAATTAGAATAATGTAATGTAAGATCATGAAGGTGGGGCAAAACCCTAAATAGTTGAACGTATTTTGATCAGAATTAGAAATAACAATAATTATTAAACACAGTATTTCTCATAAAGATTTAATTGAATAATTTGGAAAAGTTCTTTCCTTTAACATCAACACTACCATCTCCTTGTCTATAACACATTTAGTACTCGTTAGCCTTAGTAATAAATACATAGTTTAGAAATGTATTATTAATCCTTTTAGTGCCGGAGGCCGATATATCATTATCAAAACTAATTATAATAAAACTTTTTCAATAATAACGTAAAAAAAAAACGTATCGGAAGAGATAATCCCTTCGGCGTTTATTATGAATCTTGAAGTTATTCTTTAATTTTGTTATGCAATATTATTCATTTTGTTACAAAATATATTGGAAATACAAAGTAAATACATTGTATATATAAAGTTATGATGAAAATATGATTTTTAGTACGTATAAATAGGTTTTGTAAGAGAGAACTCAATTTTTGATTGCTTATGACATTTATACTTTTCTTATTTAAATAATTTGCAATGAATACAGAAAAAAAAATTAGTTTCATTGTTTTATTCCCTATTCCACCCTTAATATATTGCTTTTGTATTTTTGAATTATGTATATATTGTTGGGTTTTTATGAGCCTTTTTCCAAACTTTGGTAAAATCGTGAAATTCAGCCGGTTATCTTCCCATAGGGACGTCTAGGATTTATACAAAAACCAACATTTTAGAAAACCGGTTTTAACCGGTTTGGAATTTTTATAAAAAATTTTTTTGCTCGAATATTCTGTAATTCGAACAAAAGATTTTAACAGAAAATTTAGAGTGATTAAAAGCATTTTATTGATAGTAAAATTTTTTTATGCAATTTAGTAGAACAAAGAAATAATAGTTGACCAGGATTGTTGTTTATGCATAATTTTCACATATAAGGATGTAAATATTTTTATAATAGTGAATCGAGTTATTCAGCAAAGGGTTCGAATAAATAAAAACAATATATTTTCTTATTTTTATAATAACCATATTATTTTTTTAAAAAACAATGTTATTAGATACAGATGGATACTTATTAAAAACAATTAGAAAATATATAACTGTGTATTATATAATGTAAATTATAATCAAAGCCGAAAGACCAGAGTAAATAAAGTTTATGTATACACACTTATTGAAATCAATTTTAGTTTAAAAGACAATTAAGCATATTGTACATATATTCCGGGCAATTTTAATACAAATTTAAATATTCTATGTATTTTTTGTTTAATGAAATATGATTTCAGAAAACAGAGGACGTCTATCGATTTGCTATTTAGCCGTGTTTAGTTTATTCACAAAATTCCCCGAAATAGAAAATACCCTCTCACTTGCAACCGAAGTGTTATTCATACATTGAAAACCGATATTTTCTACTAAAAAACCGGTTCGAATTTCATAATTTTCTCCAAAAAACCGGTTTTAAAAACCGACAAACCCTAGGCACGTCTATTTGCCCGGCACTAAACTGGTTAATTCTGAACACAAGATCCTTCATGGATTGTAGTGGTACTTTGTCTATTATAAATGGTTATTTATAACCAATATTATAATATACATAAAGTGCCTTAGGTACTTTGTGTTTTAATAAAAGTTCGAACATTTAATTAGCACTGTTTTATTTTATTTTTTTCATTTCCTACATATTCAATAGCTCATAAGATAATTGTGCCGCAAAAATTTTTAGCCCAAAGATGTAGGAAAATGTTTTTAGACCCACTAGAATGCCGCGATTTTTTTTCCTTAACAAGGGTGTTGGAAAAAAGTCTTGGAAACGCTGTTATAGGGTATGTATATATTTTTATCTACAGTAAAGTAACATAATATACATATTCACTGTATCATAATATCAGATATGCCTCTTATAGCCTGTTTCATTATTTATAATGGGACCTTTCAATTTTTTTTTTAAACTTTTGAACTTAAAAAAATAAATTTTACGTCAAAAAGTTTTGTAGAGTTTTATTCTGGTGGCAAAGTCAAACCAGGGATCGAGGTAAAATTCTAATGAGCCTAACGTGTTGTGTATAAACAAAGACAAAAATTAATGGATCCATTTTTATTGTATAAGATTGGAGGATATTGGATAGAGGATAGAGTGAAGTTTGTGTCGTTGGGGGGCACCCCTTTTACATACCACTGAAATATTATTTTAATAAATTTTGTCTTTAGTCGAAGAAAATTCTAGAAAAATAAAACTTGCATATATTAGTAAAATATTCATTTTATGACTGTAATAAAAATCGATTTAATTGATAATAACACTTAATAGATAATAAAGATGTTATTGTTAAGATACTTTGAATCGATTTATGAAATAAGGAATATACTTTCATATTCTACTATATCTATTTTCATATAAAGTAACCCCTAAAGAAGTACATACCGTAAACAAATGTGTTTTTCTGACTGGCATCGTTTATCAGCTCCATCACCCCGAACAGTTCAATGCCTTGTGCGTATGCGATTCTTGAATACAAAACATCCCCACTACCGTGGAAGGTTTATCCAAGATTTTAAATTTCCTTCAATCCGTAAGATACGCGATCGTATTGTTGAAATTAATCATAAATATGTAGTGTATTTTTCTTTTAAATCCAGAAGCATAAATGGTGATATGAAGTATAAGTAAAAAAATTTTAAGCATAAGTGAAAACATAAATGATGTTTTATTTGAAATATGAATAAACATATTCATACTTAGAAAAAAAAAATTAAAGTTTTTCTACTTTGAAACTGGTCCTTTGAAAAGATCAGGTACTCTTTGAGGGCTTAGAGATTTATCCTACTGAAACGATCTTTTTCTTATCAAAGTAAAATGTTTAGTATTTAAGAAGCTGTGTTGTAATATTTTTTTTTCTAAAAAATTATTTATTTAAAATCGTTCTTAAAAATCGATTCCTTAACAACTTGTTAATCAGTAATAGTGATTAAAGGATTTTTTTCTGTAATTTATTTACTTAAAAAAAATATCGAAACTATGCATTTTCTATTAAATGTCATAGAAGATTCTATTAAATATCAATGATATCAGACGTAAGTTTAATAATTATTTTCTTAATTTTTAGTTATTTTTATGTTCCTTAAAATTAACAACATATTTCATTTATTTAATAATGTTTTATTTATATGGTTTTTCATTACGAATTTTCATTTAATAATTAAAAAAAAAAAACCAATGGAACATAAGGTGGAAACAAATATTAAAGTGTAGAAATAATCGTTGTCTTTAATTTTGGACTTCTAAAAATATATTTAAGATAGTCCTTGTTAGTATTTTTTTTAAAAGGAAAAATAACCCTTTTTTATTGCTACGTCAGTTTTACCTTAAATTAGATCAATGTTTTGGAATTTTAACCCATTTTATAGTTCCAATATTTTTCTTAACTTATTTGATAGACATAAGCAAAATCTTCAAATTTTTCGTACAGTGAAATAAAAAAATTAGGATGGTTATTGAAAAAAAAAAGATATTGATTCGGAGAGAGGATAGGCGAATAACATGTAAATAATGAAAAAACTAAGAAAAAGTGTACTTTGATTCACAATTGAATACGTAAATTTATTTTTAATGAGTTTCCTAATTTATTTTTAAGAAATGAATACCCATTTTTTATTACTTCATTATTTCCCCATCTAATTAGAACAATATTTTGAGCTTTTTTGCCGATTTTTTAGTTCCAGTATTTTTCTTAACTTATTTGAAAGGTACGTATCAGCTCTTTAAATTTTAAGTTCACTGAAATAAAAAATATTAGGATGGACATAAAAAAAAAAAGATATTAATTTGGAGACAGGCAAGGGGAATAAAATGTAACTTATGAAAAAAACTAATAAGAAGTGGACTTAGATTTAAAGTTGAATAATTTTTTTAATTAATTTTAAATAAGTTTCCTAATTTATTTTTAGGAAATAAAGAGCCCTTTTTTATAACACCTTAATTTATCTTTCAAATTAGAACAACGTTTCGGGCTTTTTTTTCTTTTTAAGTTCCATTAGTATTCTTAACTCATTTAATAGATATACATACGTCAACTTACTGAAAAGAAAATTTTCAGTGCATTGAAAAAAACAAAACAATGAGGATGGGCATAAAAAAAAATTTTTTATTTATATTCAGACAAGGTGGAATAACATGTAAATAATGGAACTTAGATTCAGTGCACAGAGAACTTGGAATTACAATTGAATATGAAAATTTATTTTTATTGAGTTGACATATGTCTATTAATTAAGTTAAGAAAAATAATGAAACTGGAAAATCAAACTACTTTCAGATAATCCATAATTTACTGTTATTGTAGTTGTCTTGCCGACCATTTAACTGCGACAGGTAGTTTTAATTAAGATAATTTCATTTCATTTCTAACGATATCTCACATTTTCTTAGGAATTCTTCTAGCGGGACCTTGAACAGGAACGTAACAAAAATTTCTCATTTCCATAATTTCAATTTCAAATGAACGCAGGAAACAGCTTAGTTATTCTGAAATTATGTATTACTGATGTGAATCTTAAATGTTTTGGTTTAAGTGAGTTCAAGATTCTAGAGTGTTCTATTAGTGATGTTGGTCTATTGAAAAATTCATAAATTACATCGATGTTTTCTGCTCTCTTTAATACAAACTCAAAGTATTGAGGCAACTACATTTATTCTGAGTTTTTATAAATAAAATGATAGATAAAATAAATACAAATCTCTTAAGGATAAGTACCTATTGTGAAAAAAAAAAGTTTGGTTTTTAATATATTTAATTAAAAAATTAACTGTTTTTCTTTATTTTTATTTTAATAATCATCGTTAAAATAAAACTATATAATATATATAATTAATAGGAAAATTTAAATTTATTTATTCAGTTAGTGAGCTTCTAACAATCCATGTAAACTGTCATAAATATTTTATACCAGTATGCATGGTAATAACTATCATATATAAATACTTCATTTTTTATTTATTTACTTTTTTTCGTGGACCCCTGAGGGCTGGTGAACCCAGAGTTCTGACTCACAGTTATAGTGAACAGAAAATAATTATCTGCCACAGCCGGATTCGAACCTGGGTTCTTTGAGTTAGTAGCACATAGTCTTACCATCGAGCTACCTACTCATTGAAGACAAAATTAAGACCCTAAATAATGACTCTCAAGTTCTTATAATAGACTCCAAATTGTCCCTCTCCATTCTCCGTTAGCCCCCAGTTATTATACCACCAGTGTATACCCGCCTTTAGCAGACATTATAATTATTCTTATAATGCCAGACGGCAAACAAAGATGTAAA
>NW_027116131.1:1183441-1198946 GCF_000696795.3 Halyomorpha halys
TATTGTATTTCTGTATTTAAATGAAAAATAAAGAGGTATTGAAAATTAAAAAAAAAAAAAAAAGAATTGTCACCTCTCTCTTGCAATTAAAAATTCGGAATCAAATACCCTCCAATAAGAAATTTTCATTCAAAACATAATCTATCTACACTGTTTGCACCATTTCAGAAATTTTATTTGAACCTTTTTTTAAAATTTATTTATTGATATTTACATAAAAATAAATCAAATAAATTCGACCTAAGATCATAATGGCAGTGATACTACCAATGGGGAGAGAAACCTCCCATTGGTAGTACTCTAAGAATATTTCTACATCAGAAGATTTCGAAGCCATCTTCTTTTTAGGCGCCTCAGAAGATTGTCAGGAATGGAAGAAGAAGCAAGGTTAGAAACTAGTGGGTTAGGGTGGTTAGGAACTTTATAATGGAAGGATTGATATCTGGTTCGGGCTAGATAGGTTACAGATGGAACATCAAGTTCTTTATGGATGGTTTTATTTGTGACTAAGTAAGGAGCATTGAGGATTTTAAAAAGGATTGAATACAAGAGGAATTCGAAGGTTTAGTAGAGCCCTAAAGCTCAACTCCTTATGTTCAGATAGCCCTTACTATAGTTATGTTGATCAGTCTTTTGTAATGGATTTCATTCGCAACTAAATAGAAGATTTAGAAATCCTTCAAGCAATATTTACCATAGTTGATCATAATCTTAACAACAGAACTATGAAAGAGCCATGACAGGTGGGCTATGGAAGATTAAGAGTCATAGCATTAAATCCCATAACAAATAGTACCATTTGAAAACATGATATGTAGAAATCTTCTTAATATAGGTTCTACTGGATGAATTTCATTAAAATAATTAGATATAGTGAATGAAAGTCTTTTTCCTTATTTAAATAAGTAGATAGAATATTTCGATAATTTCGTTTGTAGTTCATCAAATTATTATGGAAAGTTTTGTTTTCTTATTTGTGAAAAATTTGGTATTAGATTTTGGAAATTCAAAGTAACAAATTTGACGTAAAGAGAATTATTTATAATTACCCGTTGCGAATGAAACTCATAGCTTTTTTTTTAGTTTCATGTTATAACGAATCTAACACATTTTAAATCCGAAATAGTGGTAAATTAAAAAAAATAACCACTTGTGAGAAATAGTCTTGTTCATTGAAAAGCTATGTCCATACATTACCAGGCCATGAAACTAAAATAGGATTTTCGGGCGTTAAAAGGATGGAAATCCTATTACATTATAGATCTAAATTGTACCGTGGTACTAGTGCTTTCTGCACACATTGAATATTAAAAAGCCACTACCCCATACCTTCTCAATTCATGCACTGCAGTTACCTTTGATGTTTTTATTGTATTCAACTGGTTTCTTTGATAAAGTAAGAAGCTTTAACAAATATTAAAGAAATTGTGTGAATTTTAATCAATTCAGCAAGTAGGCAAGGAAAAACTATCAATCAAACATATTAGAAATTCGATATTTACACGATTAACATCTCAAATAATTTATTTTGCATCCTAGAAAACTACAAATAGTGCAGGATATGAGGAAAATGTATTGAAGTAAAAGTAAGATTTCATCTAATGGCAAATGTTTTTATATTGATATTAAATGCCACAATGTGACATGTGACCGAGCAGTTAATTTTAAAGCTTTTTAGTCTTTTTTTTTTTTAAATTAAAAATCTCTTACTAGTATGAAAAAGTAAGTCAGATCCGATATTTTGATATAATTAGTATCACAATTTGAAGTTAAGTGAAAGGGTTTTAGCTACAGGCGGCGTGGAAAAAGGATTAATTAAAATTTCGTGTGGTTGAGGATTTTTCTAAACTCCTATTTTTGTCAATACGGTATTCATTTTGATTTGGTACAGCCTGTGAATGTGAGTAGTTCTCATAGTCCAAAATGATGCTGATTAGAAATAAATATCGCTCTTTTTTCTTTACATAGGAAACCTCATTAACGGTTATGTATTATTAAAAGAATCAATTTATACTCCATTTCGTATTTATGCATTAATTTATTTACCTATTATTATAATTAGTGAAATAAATAAACTCTTAATATATTTGTGTATGATAATATCATTTACAAAGTTTAATAGCTCGGTACAGATCAACCACTTTTTAGCAGATCCGAAAGGAAACGTTCATGGAAAAAAAAAATTATGATAAAGGTATTTTTATTGTATAATCATCATCACAAGTTTTCATATTTTACTATTTCGAAGCAGGGTAATATCCTTGGTTTTATTCTTTACACAGTTTTCACAGCTGATACCCAACCCATCCTACGCTATCCTCATGTCTATTAGCCGATGACACATGTCTACTATCAGTGGATAATGTCTCTTCTATTGTATCCCAAACCCTCCAATCTCCCATCATCACCCTTGAAGAATGCTTTCAAAACTGGAGGATTAAAATAATTCCAATTAATCCCATCAGATCGCGTTTACTCTTCTTAGTAAACCCATGATTTCCTGCATGTATCCCTTATTAATACCCCACTTATTCCTGTCGAAAAAATGCGTTACCTAGGACTTCATCAGGATAAATGACATACTTGGAATCGTCATATAAGACTGAAAAGACAGAATTACAACACTTACAAGACAAACGGTCCAAACTTCTAACTAATTACAAAAAACTAATAATAAGGTCTATCTGGACTTAAGAGTTGAGCTTTGGGGTTCCACTAGACCATAGAATTTCTCTTGTGTTCAATCCTTAAAATCCAAAATCCTTAATTCTTCTTACTTTGTCACAAATCAAGTCATCTATCTGGACCTCAATGTTTCATATATTGCCGATTTGGCTAGAACCAGATAGCAATCCTCCTAGGCGTTGAAAAGTAGATAGCCTCGAGGTCTTCTTTAGGGATGTTATTGGAATTCTATCAATGGGTAGATTCTCCATATTTCTGTATGTCATTGTATAACAAACATTAAGTTTACTTATTGTATATATTTTAAATACAGTTGTAAATATCAATGAACAAATAAATTAATTTTAAAGAAATGACGGTTTCGAAGGACGTCAACATACCCAAATACCGAAGTTGCCATGTGTAAAAAATTCGCCATTAAAACATTCTATACAATTCAATTGCAAAACTGTTATTTCATTTTCAAAACGAAGCGCTAGTAACTCAACATTTTTGAGCTTTATCATCCTCTTCCTTGGCCTCCCCGTGTGTAACACACCAAATGTACCACATTTTTTGTTCCCTACTAAAGTTTTGCAATGACTCTAAAAACCAAGCCAGTTAATCTGTCGAAAATCTCTTCAATTCATAACCAATAAAATTCTATAAGAAAGGAGTGGTTGGGATACTAGGCAGATTGGAGTTGAATACTGTGATAAATAAACGTTTTGTATTTAATAAACCCTTACCCCTGTAGAACAGATTCGTTATCTTGGACTACACCTTGACAAACGACTAACCTGGAATCCTCACACAAGACTGAAAAGACAGGAAACTGCACGTAGATTCCGACTATTACAGAACTTACTAGCCAAACGGTCTAAAATTCCAACTCATTACAAAAGACCCATCTTTGGGGCTCCACTAAAGCTTCGAATTTCTCTCGTATTCAATCCTTACAATCCAAAATCCTTCGTAAAATCCTCAATGCTTCTTATTTTGTTACTAATAAAACCATCCATAAAGACCTAAATGTTCCTTATGTAACCGATCTAGCCCGAACCCGAAATCATTCCTTCCATTATAAACTCCCTAAACACACAAACCCACTAGTTTCTAACCTTACTTCCTCTTCCATTCCTGGCAATCCTCCGAGGCGCCTGAAAAGAAGAAGGCCTCGTGACCTTATATTGTAAAATGTTTTCAGAGTTCTACGACTGGGTAGTTTCTCTACATGCTGTATCATTATGTCATTATGATCAAATTTACTTGTTGTTTTTTTTATACAGTTGTAAATATCAATAAAAAAAAAAAAAGTATTTAATAAAATTAAAATAAATGCCAGATAAAAACGGAAGTTATTAATGAATCACCAAACATTTAATCTGGACTATACGTACATGAAGATAAAGTAGAAAAATGATGAAGTATTATAAGTAGCAAGTATAAAGTATTAGGTCTTTTAAGTAGCAATTGGTAACCAAAACTCACTATCCTTTAATATTAGAATATAATTTTTTACTAAATTGGTTTATATAGACAATAATCATATTTCCATAATCATATATAAATCGTGGTATAACTGTTGGTTTGGGATTTTTTCTTTCCCAGGATTAAACGTTTTTCCAAACTGATAACCCATTAGAAATATATTTCCGTCTAAAAAGTAATAAGCCCATAAAAATGTACCACCTAAAAGTTGACAGGGCAACTTGCGGCATTTCATGCCTTTCTGAGCACTGATGATAACTTCAATGACAAATTATTATTTAGACTTAGGTTGAATATATCTTTTCCTCTCAAACCAACGTATATTTTATGTTTACTTCGCCTGCAAAATACAATAAAATAAATATCTGAAAAAAGTGACAGAAATAAGAGAAACGTCCTGGATATGCAGAGTAGTGGGGGACATTGTCCACGGCTCCTCGTGTCTTCCCTTCAATCAGTTCATACCATCCACCAATAATGGCGCTAGTAGACCTGGCAGAGAGTTTATCCTTTAACAAGACGGCGGCTTATGGTAAGTATAAAAATTAAATTCGTGTATGTAATAATAATAAAATATAAGTAACTTTGCGAATTATTTTAATGAAAAATAGTTAAAATAAAACGCTCCATGTAACAGTATCGACATTTGGGAAAAAAAAATTAAATTAAAAGATTTAATTGAACTGAGTTAATCGTTAGTATAAAAAAATATAAATCAATACCAGATGGATTTGATACACCTAATCTGAAACCTTGATTTATATCAGTGGTCCACAGACCACTTGTGGGCCGAGAGTCACGAGTGGGTCGTGGAGGAGTCCTGTAACATATTTTGGAAATAGTTTTATGTTAGTATATACAAGCCGGTTTTAAATTTTGGCCAACTTTTAAATATTGCTAAACTGTCTCAAAAGGAAAACAGGACCGTCAGTAAATAGGAGTTTTAGAGGGGCAGGTCGGCCGGGAAGGATTACCTTCTAATACTTTTTGTATTATGATCTCCTCTTGTGACAGGACATTTCGTACATATTTTTTTTTTTCGGTAGGCTCTATAGACCTTGTAGATCTAGCCTTGTAGCCAGGCCTACTTATGTTGAGCTACTGCTTTCCAGTTTGCTGAATGTAGCTCTTTCGCATTTTTGTTGATTCTGTCTATCCATCTCGTTTTTCGCCTCCCACGTGGTCTCTTGCCTACTAAACTGGCATTCATCCTTGTGTAGAGGAGTCCTGATGAATTGCTCCGAGCCAAAAGCCCCACCCCTCTTAATGACCATGTCTTCATATCATGAGATATCGACTGACCAATTTTAAGTAAAGTTTATATAACATATGTAAACAATAGCATATGTTATCATACGAATACATTTAAAAAGTGGCTAAAATTGGAAAACGGCGTGAAACCCGCAACATCACACTCCGTGGAAGAATTACTTATCTTTTTCAAACAGACACTTATAGCAAGTATATTGGTCGATATACGATCTGTCACAATCTCACAAGATGTCACAACATCATTAAAAATAATAGAAGGTAATCCTTCCCGACCAATCGGCACCGCTAAACTCATTTTCTTTTTCGTACCCTTTATGAAAGTATACTGGCCACTTGACTCCTTTTTTTTTTTTAAGGAAATAGGGAATTAAGGTACAAGGAAACCGCTGGGCTCCGAATTTGCGATGGTGCTTTATCACCTTTGAAACGTTTAAAACGGGAAGAGGAGACTTAACTTAGTTAAATCGCGCAACATAAAAACATAGCTTGAATTGTACAACGATATCCTTTCCTGATGTTTTAGGATTAGTTGAAAAGTTTTAACAGGCAAATGCCACATAAAACTGCATCAGGAAAGTCCACGCTTAAACCCCCCTTTTTATCCTATCCCGTCACTTGTAGGGTTGATCCTCGCATGGTTCTATTTCTGGTTTAATGGTCACCCGACTTCAACGAGTTATAAACTACTTACCTAAGTGGATTTAAATTAAATTTTGAATTACAATTCATTTTCCAATTAAAGACTCAATAATAAAAGAGTCTATTATGTTTATGTGTATGAGTAAAAAGTTTTTAAGAACAAAATATTTCTCACCTTCCATTAACGTAATTATTAGAAAGCTTAGATTCTGCGTGTTCGCTTATTAAAGGTAAGAATTTCTCGGTAAGAGAGATATTGTTAAGGTAATTTACAGATCGGCAAGGATAAATTACAGAAACTAAGATCGGGTGTTTCAGAAGTATTAGCACCGATCAGGAAGGTAATTCAAATCAAGTCAAGCCTTTCTTTGTCACTAAAAACGGAGGGAACCAGCCTTTTGACGTAAAGAAACCAAAAAAATCTAAGTAGAGGACTCTTGTGTCCAGAACTCGTGGAAACCAGCTCAAACCTGATAGACATGGAATAATAAGGAATCTGAAAAGATAGAAAAAATCAGAACTCCAAATGGTCTAAATAATACTAAGAGATACGTCCTGGTTAACTCTAGAACTGAGAGGGAACTTGATAATACATCACCTCGACCTTAGCTTTAACGTTGAGATTAAACATCAAGAGGCTTTCTACATCTTTATTTATTTTGATAATAAATTTATAATACAAGGCTCTTGGTCATTATAGATGGTAAAAAACCATAAAAACATTATGCTTATAAGAAACAAATTTCCCCAAAATTCTTTAAAAAGTCAATGAGCCCTAAATAATACGTGGATGCCAAAATCATCGATTAATAATAAATGTAAGATACATAATTTAATTTCTTGTTTGAGACTATTTTGTTTATCATTTATTGTAAAAAATATCCATTTTGTATTAGCATGTTTATTTTCTTATTACTCCACTCCTACGTTTCGGACATTCTGGCTATTCTCAAGGATGACTATTGATAAATAATTTCAACTACCATCTAATCATTAAAAATAGACTAAGACATATTTTGGCACTCATCCTCTTTTGGCATACTGTATTTAAAATGTCATAGAATTGTATATACTTATATTTGCTATAGTGAATTGAATAAATAGGATCTTCCTCAAGCCACTTGCAGTATGAGTTGAGGAAAATTAATTAAATCACAGTTCATGAACGTGAATATGAAATATTATGAATATGTACTACAGAATGGAATGTCATGAGTCGATGAATATTTGATGTGACCTGAGCAAGATCGTATTATCCAGAATATCAGTTTTATTTAGAATGAATGGAACAGTATTTCATATCGATTAGAAGGTTTTTCACAAACCCAGCCGAGAGAAATAATGAGCTATGAATGGCAGGAAATAAGATGTGACACTTTTCATACAAATAAATAACAAAAAAATGGAAATCTTGCTGTTACTTGAAAATATATCAGAGGAGTCAAATCAAAATTATTATAACAAATAAACATAGTACCAAAACATGGTTTATATCAGTTTTGATTTCCTGTAGTTATCATCAAATCAAAATTTATAGGTACAGCTCTGCCATGAATGATTTTTCCCAATCTTTACTTTCATGACCGTTCTGAACCAAACACCAGAACACACGACTAAGTCTTCATCTAATTATCAAATCCTAAACATCATGTTATATACTACACCAAGGGCATATCAAGGATCAAAACTAGGGGGGGAGGGCTAGCCATAGTCAATCAGGTTGTGACATTTCAACTTGGAAATGGTGATTGAGACTATAAGTTTAAGAAAATTATTATAGCGGTGCTTTATTATTAAAATTATTTGCTTAATGTTATAGTGTTCATACAGGTAAAGTAACTGGTAAGGAAATGAATGGACAGGAACTGGAGTCCTCGAAGATTGGAACTTTGCTCAACAGGGTTTGAGCCTGCAATCACGAAGGGGAATCAAGTCCAATGGCTATGAGCTGTAGGTCTTTAAGATATGAATAAAAGGCATAGGAAGAAGAAAAGATTCAAAGGAGACAGAGAGAATTAAAAACAAATTTATACTATAATGTACTGATCCACTATGTGTATTGATATTCACCTGAAGAAGAAATTCACAGTGAGATCTTCCAATTTCTGCTTAGTCCACTCTCTGGAATATTGGACGCTCATCAAGAGATGCTACATGAAAGAATTTTGCTTTTAGTGGATCAGAAGATTCTATTGTAATCTTTATTAATTCAAATAGTACATTAATGAATATAACAATATTTAATATAGTTATCACATGTAAAAGTAAAAGTATGTACAAGGAATAGTACAAATATTAATATAGTGTGTTTGCCTAATGACAATAGTAGTAAATGTATTAACTGTTATGTTGTGCCATGTGAGCCCATAGTGGCTGCTGTAGTAGTTACAGCATTGACCAGCAGGAAGAGTTGTCACTACAGCACTATTACAGTGATTTATGAAATTTAAGATAAATTAGTTTAAATTATTATTATATTCAATGGTAAAAAGTTAAAAAATATCATTCTTCATGATTACCGAATTAAAAGGAAATATTAAAAAAATAAAATAAAAGTTAAAGTTATCCGATTATTACATTATTGTGCCACTCAGATTTATTCTCTCATTGTATATTTGCATGATAGCATTTTAGGCAAACATTTTTCTTCTTTCAATGTTAAAACTTTTTCAATTATTTTAATATGTGTTATTTTACTAAAAAGATTGATAGAAAATTTATTTTCAGGACCAAAGGTTAGCGATGTGTACCCTTCATTTTTATTAAAGTTCCATCACATGGCATTGGTGATTGTCATTTATTTATTGGTAATAGGCTTTGGACCTAAACTGATGAGAGGTAGGAGAGCTTGCGATTTGAGAAGAATAGTTATGGTCTACAACTTAGTACAAGTTGCTATTAATGCCTATGTATTATATTTGGTAAGCTCATATTATCCCAAGAGAACATTTCATTAAGTTTAAAGAAGATATATAGTATAAATGTTTTTACATTTTAAATTACTAAAAAATATTTTTTTTATTATAAATTTACAACAGTGATTAATTTTTTGTATAAGGTTTGAGCAATGCATTGATTGCTATAGTTATATAATTAAGTGGTTTTCCAATCCTTTTAGACTTGCTCTGAATGGGGATTTAGACTTTTTGGAGTTTGGAAACATATTTGTGAACCAATAGGAGGAACAGCAGGGTACAGTGAACCAAACCAACTAATAGTAAGCATATATTCAATTTAATGCCGTAGAATTTGGAAATTTTTCATATTTCTTATTTACAAACTATTGGGAAAAAATTTTGTATAGATTACAACATAATGTAAACTTGAAAAAACTCATTTCTTAACAAAAAGAAATTAGTTGCTAATGAATGTATTTCTTGTAAGTTGTTGAGTATTGTGATGAATCCTATATGTGGCTTGCTGATTTTAGAATGTACATTTTTGTTTTTAACGTTTTAATTTTTTTTCAAAAGACCCTTTTTCGGCTTGAACCAATTGAGAGGAATAAAATGCAAGAACTATGCTTTACAGACCACTGTCTACTGTTCATCACTATGAACAGTAGTCATCTGTTAAATTTATCTGTCCTCTCCCACTTTGTTGAGGCTAGGTTTAACCCAAGAAGTGACTTCACCAAACTCAACGTAAATCAATAATGGATAGAGGAAAAAAAATCGATTTTCAACTTTTGCTTAGCTCAAACCTGACCTGTTCAGCCATCCTGTTCCTTCAGTATAAGTTATACACATTATAAATAAGGACCCACTTATTTTATGCTAAAGTCTTTTCTATTTTTGTAGTTTTATGGATCACTCTCCAATTTCAATGTCATTTTAGTTACAGGGCTTTTTAAAAACAACCTGAATGGAATGATTTTTTTCCCTGTTATTATCCTTCTTTAAACCAACACATCCTTCTCTTTTTTAAGTTACAATAATTAATGGCAATGTAGTTATAAAATATTTAATGCTAGTTTTTTCATGCCCTAGCATAGTCATAAAGCTGAGTTTTTGGCTTAAATTGTCAATTTAATGTCAGATTCTTTTGCAGTATATCTAAAGTCATATTATTCAGCATCTTTTACAGTATTAGTATAAAACATAATTTGAATTTTAAGTCGAATACACCAATCACCATAACATTATTTACCTCTATTATATGGTTTTCGGTTACTCTCTAGCACGTTATTAAAATACCTACTAATATAAATTTACAAAGAGAAATTTCGTCCCGAGAAATTAGATTAGATTTTTATTCAGGGCGATCAACATCTAGGTTATTACACCCTTTTTACTTTATTTACCTTCTTGTCTTTGACATTTGAAAGTTGAATGTAGACTATTTACACTGGTCGATATTGGTGGATTATATTTTAGTATAAAGTTGAGCTTCTTTCAGAAATTTTATTATGATAAATTTTAATGAAATGAGAAATGGTGAATCAAAAAATAATGAAAAATGATTAACGTCCCGAGAGATGACTGTGCAACACAGGTAAGAAGCAAAGCATAAAACACATAGTTTTGTTTGTTTCCTAATCTAACTTCTTCAGTTACTTTCAGGATGTAAAACTATATTTAAAGTGTTTGAAAAATTTTATTGATGGTCATTCCCTAGTTTTCAATAAAATCATTAAAAATGGTTGATATGTCTTTCCATAAGTGGTCACTCCCTAGCACCTATGAAAATTCTTTTTGGGCTAGAGGGTGAACATGATTGGGTGACCACAAAGGAGGGATAAATGGTTAATTTTCTATCAGTATTCATTATTAGGACAATAGCAAATTATTTTTGCTACTTAACTTTGTATTTAAAAGGGAACTTTCTTATTTGAGCGAGAAATAGTATGTTAATAAACTTATCATTGAAAATCAAAATTTCCCATCGCGTTTTGTATTTTTAAACTGACCTAAAGTTTTACTGATAATCTACTTGGCCAATATTATTAAACAATATTCATGATCCATATTTTGTGTTCAAAAAGTCCTCAAAAGTAGACTCCCTTGGCAAAAACTATTTTTTATAAATCGATATAAAGAAAAATTAAGATAGTATGTGTTCCTGCTTCAAATAGCACTTCCTCAAGGTTATGAAAATTGGAAACAATCGATTTTGATTTTTGAAGAAGTTTGGTAAGATTAAATAGCACCAAATTTGGAGAATGATCCTTAAATGATCAAACTATGAATATTGGATTTATTTATAAAAGAGTAAAATACTATTTTACACCTAAACAGTCGACTTTTTTTTTTAATTAACTTCAACCTTTGATAATCCTCAGAGTTGTTGAATTAGGATAAATTTGACGATTCTAACGACAGTACTAAGCAATCAGGCAACTAATCATTATACATTATGTTTCATGATTTTCACTCTTGCAGTTCATATTTATTAATTTTTGAAAAAAATGATTTTATGTTGTTTAATGCTGACATATTTAATTTTAATTTATTTTTCAGTTTGTAAAAGTTATCTATATATACTACCTAACTAAAATCCTGGATCTGTTCGACACAGTATGTTTATTTCATAATTCATAAACACCTAATATTTTTATGATGATAATTGTATTAAATAACTAATTATTACATTGTTCTATGAATTTAAAGGTTTTCTTTATTTTACGTAAGAAGCAATCACAGATAACATTTCTTCATTTGTTTCACCATTCATCAATGGTGGTCAATATGTGGTTTTCTATGGATCTCATTAGAGGTAGGGCTATTTTATGATTTATTTTTTTTAAAATTAATTTTAATTCAAAACATTAGTTTTATTTAAAAAAAAAAATGGAAAAACCAGAAAATTAAAAAATGATGTAATGTTAAAAGAAAAATAATCATATCACAAAACAATGAACCTAAATGACAAAAAATATTCAGTTTTTGAAGAATGAAAGAGTGAAAATGAAAAATTTGTAAGAGTAAGGTTTACAGTGTCAAGAAGAAAAATGTGGATGACAAAATTAGGTCTTTCTGATTTATAAATCTTTTTTATTTTTATTTTTTCCATCGTTTTTTGTATTTTTTAAAAATAAAAGGGTATCTAATAATGCTTTAAAGGAAAAGACTTGGTTGGGTTACAACAACTAGAAGAAACTTATCCATTATGGTGGACAATATATTTTTCACTTTAAGATTCTCGTAATGGTTTAAAGATTTTAATTATTACTTATCAGCATGTTCAGTGTCATATATATCAACATGGTGAGGTATAAACCCGCTGCAGAGCTATAATTCTTCCTCTTTTTCTCATAATAGGAGCCAAATTCCTAAAATTGTCTTCAATGAGTGACTCTGCAATACAAGGAATTGATAATTTCTGCATAGTGCCTTGGGAATCTCTGAAGATTACGGTGTTGTTATCTCTGTTAATTGGGGCTTCCATCGCAAGGTAAATAGGCGATTTCTCCGTCATAATTGTCACATCCAGCTCCAACAGAAAATGACAGTTGAAAGTAGCTTGAGTATACACCTGCTCCAGTTCCCTAATTAATACCTGATGCAGACTTATCTGTATAAATGGACAGCCATTGCTCTATGGGGTGAAGCTCATGAATAGTTTTTGTAGTTTATATTTATATTTAAAATAAAAATATATAACCTAAAGAAGTTTATCCTCTCTCTAATTATATCTTCTTTCTTAAATTGTTTCAGAACAAATAATTTCTGTTTTTGGATTAGTTAATGTAACAGTACATGTAGTGATGTACACCTACTACTTATTAGCAGCGATGGGTCCCAGAGTACAGAAATATCTTTGGTGGAAAAAGTATATTACAAAATTGCAGTTAGTAAGTTAATCAAATCAAAAAATGTGACTGTATTCAAATGAGATTTATTACTAAGATAGAAATAAGATACTTTTTTGTTCACAATTATTTATCCTCATTAAATTGAGAGTTTTAGGTATAATTGATTCTTTTGACAAAAAATAACAAAGAAAATGTTGGTTGATTGTTAATGATGCAAAACATCTAGGTCATTAGTACTTAATCAATAAATTATTGATTGTGATCAATACTGATAATATTGATATAATCAATGAAGCATAAATAAATGAATAAAAAAGAAGAATAGGGAAAGAAAAATAAAATAAATGAATAGAAAAGAGTAAAGTAATAAAATCTAATCAAATAAAAACAAATTCTATGATTTCATCAATCTGATGAATTATATATTTTATTATTATTTGATTATCTTATCTATTCTTATAAATTTACATTAGAAAGGAAAGAAAATACATTGTAGTGACTTGTGATGTCACTACAATGTATCTGCTAGTCTATACTATTACTAATTAAGAGCCGTGAGAATCAACCTGGTTGTTACAGACCAACCTGGTGCAACCTAGTTGCTGAGAAGTAAATCACTATAGCATATTTTGGCCACCAATGGTTTTTTTTTTAGGCTCAGTGGAATCACTAGGGCAATCGTAGCAACCAACTTTAATCCCTCTCACCGTTTCACCTCCTTAGGGGGCAGTAAATAATAATATACGTTAGTGGATCAGAATATTCTGACTCTACTTTGGAAATTATATAATTAATCCTTCTCTGGGTGTCTCCAACATTTACTAATTTCCTCTAAGGACCTAAATCTAAAATCTTTAGAACTTTCTATCCCCTACAGTACTGTGCGTAAGTCAGAGATTGGAAACTCCACTCCATAAGGTTATGGAGTGGAGTTTCCAACCTCTGATCTTCCTGACAGTTGACCTCCTATCCAACTTACCTTACCTATTAAAACATGCATTGTCAAGGTCATTTGATATTGGAGTACTTCACCTCTTAAACTGGTCTCAGGACTAACCGTACACCAACATTGTCAGCTCTACTACTATTGTTAATTAAGAATATTGAAATACCTCAGCATATTCCTATTTTGGTAATTTATGGCTGTAGGATGGAAGATGTAAACTATTGTCAAGATGTTGACATCTGGGAGATACTTCAAGTGATTAGGTTAAGATCAGACAGCCTTGTATATCCAATCTTGAACTGTGTAAGGAAACTTTCTCTCTGCAGAGAAAGATAGAAAATGTGTATGAGTTAAGAAAAAATTTCTTTTTTTTTTATTATAAAAAATTTAATTTTTCTTGTAACATTTTTTTGGGTAGTCATTATTGATTAAAGTATATAGTGTTGGTGTTACCTACAGTTATAGATGAGATAATCTTGTGGAACAGTTATATGGAACCAAGTTTTATAACTTTTTGTAACTGTTCCACACAAGTCCAGGTTCAAGCGATTTTACAAAAGTTAGAGCAATTTATCCAAACAGTTCTCCAAAATTAAGCGAGTCTACTGCTTTGTTTAAACATCCTACTTTCCTTGTTCTTAGCTTATCATCTCTTTGCCTTCCCATATCAGTATCCTCTATACCATCTCAATAAATATTTGCTTAGCTTTTATGTCTAATAAGAGTGGCCAGTTTTGTTTAATTTTAGTTTCTGTTATTGTTTTTCAAAGGTCTCAATTTTGTTTTTATACTTTATTCTATTTTAACCAATATGTATTAGGTGGGACAGTGAAAAAAACAAAACAAGTGATGAAGTGCTTGTGTTGTTATATTTGTACCCTCACAGAACAACTGATTAAATCTAGATTGGGCTCCTCTTTGTTTTTTTTGTTATTTCTAACTTACTATTCATATAATTATGAACATATTGAGTAAATCTAGATTGGGATTACCTTTGTTTTTAATTTTTTTTTTTAGTTTTTAAATTACCATTCATGTAATAATGAACATGTTGGTGATAAACAGCCAGTATCTACTCTCTGACAATTTGGCAGATTATATGTTTTCCAATGGATCCTATATTTATTAGCTGAAATTAGAATGACAAATTATTACTAATCATAGTATAAAAACCTGTAAGATGTAGTTTATTATTTAAAAAAAAACAACAGTAAGAAATATGTCAGATGTCATTTAGATATTTTTTTCTTTGTTTTGTGGTTACTTAATTTGCAGGTATGAGATATTGGCAGTTTACTATTACTATGCTTCTTTTTTGTTTTATAATTAATATTATATAATAATGATTTTATGAATTTTATTTCCAGGCACAATTTGTTATATTTCTGGCACTTCTAGCAAAAATGAGGATTTATAATTGCAAGAGTAAGGTCTTCTTCTGGCCTGTGTGGAGTTTTACTATTCTAGTATACTTTATTCTTTTCATTAATTTCTACGTAACCGCCTACAAAAATACAACAAAGAATTTAAGCCAGAAAATGAAAATGTAAGTCATTGTTTTTGGCAGGTTTGATTTAGTGGTGATATACAGTACTAAATTTTGAAAACAATATCAGAGATTTCTGGTTAAAAATAAACGATAAAATATTTTTTATTATCATATTATTACAATCTGACCAAAATAAGTCCAATCAGATTTATTGTTCTATTTTTTTCATTTGAAGTCTGCTCTTTTTTTT
>NW_027116131.1:1198996-1203830 GCF_000696795.3 Halyomorpha halys
TTTTTTTAAGCTGGTATCTACAAAATATTTTTTATAAGTATGAATAATTGTTTTTAAATTATGTTAAATATACTGTTTGAAGCAATTTGCCTTGAGTTATTGCTTTGTTATCCCCATTGGATATATAAATTTTAATATTCATTCAGTTTGCTTATTTGACCCAATAAAAATATTTTATAACTAATTTCTGAAATATTGTTTGAATATGGTTATTAAGGTTTCATTTACTACTATAAAAAGCTCTTATTGTGGAAGACTATTATAATTAATCACAAAGGATTTGTTAGTAAAAAAAAGGAATTAAAAGGAGGTTGATAAACAGGGTTACATTAATTAATGTCCTAAAATATAAAATTATGTAGTTTGTATGTAAAGTATTCTGTGACTTCAAGAGTTTTGGACAAACTATTTTTGAAAGGACAAACAAGAGGCCTCCACATTCCTCTTCCTTGCTGAACTATCCTCTTGAACTACCTCTATCAGTTATAATTAGCCAATGTGATGGGTTATGTTGTATTTTCAACTATTTTACTTTCTGAAATATAGTATAAAAATATAAATAATATATTTATACATTACGGATATTTGATTAGGAGTGTATTAAGATTATGATGTATTGATTATTAATGTATTACTACCATACCTGAGAACTTAGTAGAAGTAATGAAATCCTATATTCATCTCAACACTTATCGATACTGGAAATTATCTTAAAATTTTCATAATGAAAGGAATTTTTATTTATAACAATACAGTGAAAATGAAGCCATAACATCCTTATTCATTTAAAAACCAGGATAATTTCATGGTTCGGGATGGTAAAGGGGATATGAAAAATTTCAACCAATTACAGTGCATTTTATTTAATGTATTACCTAAGTTTAGGTCAGACCATATAGAAAATCAGGATAGAACAGCTAAAGTAGGCTACTGCACTCTATAGGGTATTGCCTGAAACTACATACTCTTTGACCTCTCAATTCCGTCAATTTCCTATAGAGTGCAGTAGCTTATTTTAGGTGCTCTATTACTAATAATTTGGATAATTTTGTATTTCAAAAATATATTTTGGCATTATAATAATAATAATAATAATTTATTTATTTGTTTATGAGGCAACCCCTATAATTTAACAATCATTGTGATAATAATTAAATAATAATAATAACAATCAACAAACTATTTGATTATTATATAAGCTAATAACAAAACATTATACAAAAATAGTGAACTAAAAATCATTTATATAAGCTAATAACAAACAGTAAACCAAACTGGGACTATCTACATTAGTCAGAGAGAAAAACAGAACAAAAATGACATTACTTACTTAATAAAATAAAAGAAATAAAAAACTATACATCATATTGTGAAGATAAGTATCCTGCTCTAAGTATCAGGCTTTGAGTTATATACATAACAAGAGGTTTAAGATCCGATGGTGAGGATACAGACAAAACTGGTTATGGTTAATATAGCTTAGTTTCGTTATATTTTGGCATTAGCAATGACACCTTGTCTGATTCCCAACAAAGAAATACTGTTGCATTCTGAATGCAGTATATTAACATAACTAAAAAATCTAATCTTTCAGAAAATGGATTTAAAAACATTTTTAATTTATATTGTATTGTTGCTTCAAATGTAAATGAAGAATGCGTCATGAATCAAAATATAATACTAAGCAAAAGTTAGTTTTAATATAAAATAAATATAAACAAAAGGAACATGGTCTGGGTGCGGTCAAAAGCACTCAAATTGTAATTAAACTATTTATTGTGAACCAATGTTTCACCTCACATTGCAGGGCTTCATCAGGGCTAAAAAAGATACAAACAACTAAAATAATGCAACATAGTAAGATAATATATAACATGAAATAAACTTAAACTAAGGTATGGCTAAAAATGATTTAAAATATGTGAAAGTTTATACAGTGAAAAGTATAAATAAACAAGAATAACAAAATATTATTTGAAAATCAACGAAAACTGAAACAATAACAAATAGTAGATAAAAGAGAAATATAAAAATACAGTAAACATTAAATGACATAAATAAGGGAAAAAATAAGAATAATGAACAAAATAAGACACAAGCCTTTTTGAATGATGGAAAGCTAAAGAGCTCGAGCTGATAAAATAAAATGATTTATAGTTTTTTGGAAAAAAATTCAGATGTAAAATATATATTCATATAGGAATATCATGAAAACTGCAACCCCTACAAATATAAGTGTCATAAACCACTTTAAAGTAAGTTAAATTAGCTTTATTTTGAGTGCGAATAGAAATATGTACATTTAATACTTCCTTAGATATTGTTTTTCATAAATGCAAACAGTTTGTTCGAACAAGTAGAAATCCACATTTTGTATATTTATTTATTTAAAAATTACTAATGTTAGAAATATAAGCTTTATAAGCTGGTTTATTTTACATTTATCTTTGTTTAATTCGAGAGCTTGCAGATATCTGTACGTCTTATAGTTCCTGAAATATATTTTCTCATAAATCAAAAATATTGTCCGGACAACCAGAAATCAACATTTTGTGAATTTATTTTGTCGAATAGCATGAAATCTACTACTCCTACGAAGATAAACGTCATCAAATACTTTAAACAAGTACATCGAATGGCTTTAGAGATATATATTACTAAAAGTAAATTCACCAAATACTGATTTTTTAGTGCATTTTTTATAAAATGTTACTTTTTAAAAAATTATATCTCGGGAACTATTGACCGTAAATATCACAATTAGGGCTCATACCGTATATGATGCTCTCTTAGCTTTTCTAATGTTTTCGTAATTTTAAAGATATATTGCTCCGAACAAAATTTTTTTTAACGTTTTGAAACAGCAGCCATTTTGTATTCCACTTAACTATACTAAACTGACTCATCAATTTTGAATACTTATTACACGAAACTTTTTTAGTACGTATTGGCAGTGTTCTTGTACCACAAGCGTTTTTAGATTTCTGCAGTAGTGATATTCGAAATATTTAACTAAAATAAACTAACAAACAGAAAATAGATTCGAGCAGTTTTCTCGAACACTATCAACAGGCTAAGACTCAATTAGTGTTACAGAGTATAATACTTATATTTTAATCGAATTTTTAAAATAAATAAAACCACTAAGAAATGTTACGTGTGTTTAACAAAGTTTTAGAGGGAGAGCTTTGGAAAATTAAACAACCGGTTCTAAGAACCCTGTGCGAAGCCGCTTAATATCAACACAGTATGTTTGGGTTTGGAACAATTGACAAACATTGGTCCAGCATTATGGAAAGTAATTTCGTCGGTGCAAAATGTGTCAAAGCGGTCATTAAAAAAAAAATATTTTCTTCAAGAATTTAATTATTATTTACTATTTTTTTGAGAATTCATATATTCCTTATTATGAGAATTACTAAAAAGTAAATGATACAATTGTTAAACAAGTGGTTCGTGTTCTTACCTCTATAAAACTAAAGTGCTTTTTCAATGTCAGCCCCGAAATAAAATAAAACAAGGAGCGATACATAACTGTAGATACATATATACCACAGGAGACCGGGGCCTTACTGGCAATATAAATTTATTGCAGCTTTCAAAGAGACAGTTTTATGAGGTCAGAAGAGCTAGGCCCGGTTATAATTTCTCATTGGCCTCATCTAGAGCCTCCTACACTCTGCTAGCCTTCTCAGCTCCCCCGTTCCGATGGTTATCTTAAACCCAGCGTTAGTTCTCGTCTATTCCCTACCGGTTTTATTACAAGACTCCATGGAGGAGATATCCTACGATAAAATTTAATATTTAACCGAGTAAATATTATTATAAAACAAGGAATGTATTTGGATTGTTCAAATATAAATTATTCATTAATTTTATTTTACGAACGAAGGACATTGAGATATTTCACCGATCTAATGGGCCAACTGTCGTTTTTATTTATTTTTTTTTATTGTTATTATTTATTTAATACCAGATCGACCTGGGCCCTGTTTCATAATGAAAACCAATAGTATTAGTTCAAACTACAAGCATACAAACAACGTGTTAATTACACTAATACTTTTTTTTCATAATAGGGATGACTATTAGTGATACAGGAGTTAAAAAGAACTAAAGTGCAAGTTACTATTGTACAAGTCAGTGTAATTGTATTAAGTTAAAACGACAAGATTAATAGTATTAGTTTGTACTTTATTATGAAACAGGGCCCTGGTGGGCCTTACATGGTTGATATTACAGATAAATCTTTTTTTTTAACAATTGATTATGAGAGGTATAGTCTCGTATAAAAGACACCTCTAACTATGTACAACGTTATAAATATAAAAAAAATGATAAAAATACTAAAACTTAATAAGAAAGAAAAGTAAAGTCAATAACAAAATAACGACATTCATAGACCTAACAAAACAAACGATTGCCTTCAAATGAAAAAAAAACAAGTTAATTTGGGAAAAAAAGACTAGGAGAAAAAATAAAATAAAATAGAAGTTAAGTCAATAATAGAATTGATAAATATAGAATTTACAACAAGATGTCCTGCAGCAGCCTGAGCTTCAGTCTTCGGGTTGAGGTTGAATTTCCCAAGTTGTAGGCCATTGTTCCTTTAATTGTCGATAACTGGGAGTGGAAGTTCATGAATCGTTTTTTATGTAATCCTGTATCTGATGCGATTGGCTATTTCTTACAAACCAAGGAGGATCCACTGCGATTCTAAGGACTTTATATTGAAAGATTGTAATCTTTTCCTTTTCGTAAAGAATGGCGCTACCCATATTTCACAGCTGTGCATCAGCAGTGGCCTAAATTTTTCTTTTTTAATCATTTATTT
>NW_027116131.1:1204595-1206234 GCF_000696795.3 Halyomorpha halys
CATTCTTCAAGGGTGGTGATGTGGGATTGGAGGGTTTGGGATACAATGTAAGGATCATTGTTCACTGACAATAGACATGTATCACCGGCATACGTGGTGAGGATAGTATTAAGAAGGTTTGGGATATCAGCTGTGAAAACTGTATAAAGGATAGGACCAAAGGATAGTACCTTGAGGTACACCTGAAATAATCTGTCGGAGAGATAAGAACTGATAATGAGGAAGTATGTAGGGGATAGGAATTTACGGATCTTGTATAGCAGTCCTGGGTACTCGATCAAAAGCCTGATCTACATCAAGAAAGACTCCCGAGCAGTACATTCCGCGCTCCAATGAAGACGAGACTACATCGACCACACGATTGCATTGCTGGATAGTGGAGTGGGATTTTCGGAATCCAAATTGGTGATCTGGGATTATGTGGTTGGAATCAAGGAGAAAATAATTTTAAAAGTAAGAGCAGTAGTTGTTGGTATAATTTGTATTTTCTATTTAGGATAAGATATAGCATTGTTAACCTTGCATAGGTTTGAGTTAGTTTGATGTTGATCCCGGTTTCTTCCAGCAAAATATAAGTAGAAAAATGTGGAAAAGATTAGATATGACAATTCTAATGGTGTTAATTGTGAAAATACTGTCTGGGAGTTGTTGCCAGTGCGGCCTAGGAGCTGAGAAAAAAAAATTACCTTTTCTTAGAAAATCTCGCGCTCCTTTCTTCTTCATGTATTTAATGAATAATATATACCAATATATTCGTTTTTGTGTGTAGAATAACAAAAAAAAAATATTGATCAGAATTAATAATAAATCTGAGTTGTTTCCAGTAAAGTACACAAATAAAATTTGTTATGGAAAAATCTTATTATACTCTGCCTTAACTCTGTCTTTTGAATCCTTTAAATACAAATTTTCATCTAAAATAAACATTATTAATTTCCGGGTTTGATTTATGGAGGATATTTTTTTCTGCCAATGTACCGTGTTAAAAAAATAAATTTATATTTCCTTGTTAAGTAATCCAAATTTAACGTAGTGACAACTTCTTGAAAACTGAATTTACGCTCTTTCCATGCATATGAATATCTTTTAGATTTTATGCCTTTTTCATGATGAAAAAAACAGTTTCAAATTACGACAAATTTTTCAAATATTTAATTTTATGTCTCCGGTTCTAATTTGCTCAAGAAGATACAGTTTATTTTCGTGTAGTTTAGACGATTCTGTACCCTTCAACCCTTCATAATTTTCGCGTAGATTAGTGGTATCGTCTACAATATTTATTTTTCTTATACTACTAAAATTCATATCCTTTGTTCCCTTGTTTTTGGGATTCGTACATTTTTTTGAAAGTGTTTTTTTTTTTGTTTTTTTTGAAACTGCTTTTTCTATAAAATATAAAATGGCCCTTTCGTTAATCAATTTACACATGCACGCGCATACACACACATCATTTTTTGAGGTTTTGTTAGTTGAGTGCCGGAGCCTTAATTCGAGTATTTCCGATGAAAATGAATTTGAATTTTTTGAAGAATGTTATACTTTCCATTAATATATATTTGATGTATCGTAAGTGAATGTAAAAAATGTACCACTAAAATCCCGGGAGAGTCACAGTACAACAGGGGTTAAAAAAAAAAAG
>NW_027116131.1:1206525-1209967 GCF_000696795.3 Halyomorpha halys
TTTTTTTTATGATTATACCATGTATATGTAATGTATTACGGATTGATAAGTATGCTGTGTGAGATGGCAACCTAATGTATTTAGGCAGCATAGATGAATTTCCCATTCCCATTTTTCTTATTCTAATACTCATACCACCATCATATTCCATAAAAACATTTCCTAATCATCCATGTCATAATACAATCCAGCAAATGTACATATGATCTCTTCATTTTTGTTAATCTTAGAAGAAAAATAATAATTATGAACATTTTGCTCTGTGAGTAAAATACATAAGCAGTGTTTATTAAACATTGTAAATACTGGGCGTTAATTTGGACGCATCAACAATCAGCTGGAAACCGCGGAGGCTACATCGCTCGAGAAATATTGACAAGTGGCGGATATGGAAATTAGGCTCCATTTACATTGTGATTAGTCCAAGTCGGCTGATTGTCGTTAATGAAGCTCAGCTCCAAAGTTTTAGCTGCGGGTTCGTTTGTTCTCAGCAGCTCCATAACAGAGGGCAAGTGGAAGGTGGCAGCAAAATACCGAGAGGCTCGACTTCTGGACTTATTACCAAATAATTATGAGACATAAAGATAAATTATTAATAACAAATAACAATAAATAAAAATAATGTTAGTATGTAATTGGAAAACAAATATAACCAAAATATCTAATATTTGTAGAGTCAATAAAACAAACAACTGATATATAAGATGAAAACGTAATTTGAGAAATAAGAAATAAAACAAAGAAATAATGATTGTAATAAAAAAAAAAAATAGATAAATATAAAATTCGTAAGTCCTCCAATAGCTTGTTGTGTTTCAGTTGAGAAGAAGTTGGTTTTCCACGATGTAAGTAACTGCACATTTAACTACTGATAATAGCCAATGGAATTTTGTATTGTAACATTTTTTGATAAATAGATCCAAACATATACTATTTCTTACAAACTAAGTGGTATGTACTGCGATGATATGAATTAATAATTTTGAACGTTGATTAATGTATACAAAGTATGGACAAACATCTATTTCAAATCAAAACCGTAATAGAAAAAGCAAATTATTTTTGCAATGTTAGGTTGATTGGATTCGAGTTGGTGGAATCCAAATGATCAATACTGTACGCCTGAATAGGCCTCACTGATTAAAGTTGTGTTGGATTTTTTTTTGTACTAATTCGGAACGAGAGGAAAAAAAAAAGAATAGGACATTTTAATGAATATTATGAAATAAATGTTGTTTTTTTCGAATACCAAAATATCACAAGTCCTCAGAAGAAAACAAAAAATGTTATTGTTATATTTCACTTACAGAGGTATTTATAGTTTACTGTAGATTTATGGCGTACCCAGAGGGGAGCAGGAGGGAGCCACTGCCCCTCCCTCCTAGGAGTGGAAAAAAATTATTGATTTAATAAAAAATGTATATTTTTTTTCAAGCAAATACTATTTGTAATAACTCATAGCATTGCAACAATTATATATAATGTTCATAAAATTTTAGTTTCATTCTCCTTTTCTGTGCTAAAATGTCAAAGCCTGACTGACTATGGCTTGCCCTCTCTCTGATTAACTATGACTCCCCTCTAGTTTTGATCATGGATACGCCCTTGTGTAAATTCAATATGGAGAGAAGATAGTTGGGGGTTCGGTCATTAATGATGCACAAATAATTAAAAATCATTTTATTTGGCCTTCATCAATATAGGCCTGAATGTTGAGATAAATAAAATATGTCTTAGTTACTTATGTATCATTACTGACCGCAGCCTCGGTCATCTTCTCCCCATATTTCACTTAAAAAAATAAAAAAATTAATATAATTTAGTTATTAAAAAAACAAAACATAATTGTGTTGTAAGTATTGTACCATTGTATTTCGGCAGCATCGCTTCCTATCAAAAATTGAAAACCCAGGTTATCGAAATCTAGGATTATTGCTTGGAATTGATTTTTTATTTTATCAAATTAAGTGTCAGTACGGCTCGCATAGTTTGATATCTATTTTACTAAGGATTTTTTCGTTGAGCCTAACGTATTAGAAGAAGAAACAACTGAAAATCTAAATTCTTTTTTAACCAAATATGTCCTTGTCCCAATCCTTTTTCATCCTTCAACGGATACTATCGAGTATGTGAGTAGATTGCTGTAAAAACTTGGTGAGTCTTAAACAATGGGAAATTTTTTAGGTACTAATTTTCAACAAAACATGCTCATTAATTTTTTTTTGAGGAAAAAAACTATAAGAACTATTGTGTTTTAATTTTTGACTTTATATAAATCTATAATATAAACCTTTCCAATCATTCTAATCCTTTGGTTCGAACCTTATCTAGTCCCACCCATCTCTACAGCCCACCTAGAAGGTTGAAACGGTAGTGGCCAAGAGACTTATGTAAAATAAAAATGGACAATTACAGAACTCTAATTCTTCACTCAAATTGAGTGTTTGCGGTTTTAGCGCACTTGCTCAGCCTCCACTGGCTCATTACCAGTAATGCGGCGAGAGGGATGGGTTGGGGTCTTTTGAGCTCTGCACTACCCCTTACACGTGGGGGATAGAGTGGGCTCAGGGATCCTCAGGTCGATTGTGTAAATATTGTATACAAGAGTGTAAATGTGACTAGAGATTATATTATTTTATTTTTTGATACACAGAGTTTGATTATGTTCATTTTGTTTATCCTTCTGTTTGTATATACTTTAAGAGAGAGTTTTTTTCATTTATTTATTTATTTTTATTCTTATTTTATTTTATTTTAGTATGAATGTGATCATTCATCACTATTACCTATTGCCCACAACTGTGTTGCAGATTGTAATATCTATCAATAAATAAAAAGTATTTAAAAACAGAGTTAATTTAATTAAATTTTTTTTCTATCGATTTGCATTCCATTTTTTTCCAAATGTTGCATTTAAGTGTTTCTTTATGTGCTAAAAACGAGTATAAACTTTCCTTCACTCGCAAGAAATCTTTTAACGCACCTACATTACCTCCATTTAGATTAAATCCGTTATCAGAGAGAAATATTAGTTTCAAATAATGAGGAACTTTTCAAATAGTTCATTTTATATCTCTGGTTCTAATTTGGTTTATGACCTGTGGTGCTGGTTATAGAACCCTAAACCACTCCCAAGTTTTATGTAGATTGGTTGAGAGAAGTTGTATTTTTTTACTATATTTTTTAAAAATATAATGTAATTTATTTACCGTTATAAACTAAATAGATATAATCAGCAATTGATTCAATCATTAGTCAGAAATTCCAGGCTTCCTCTAGGCCTTTCTGTTATTTAGTGTGGTCATAGTGTAGTTTGTTTAGTCTTGTTTAAATGTGTAAAACATTTTGGTCATCCTACGCCTATGGGCCATTATAATTATAAAGATACTCACACAAACACACACCACACATTTACTCAAGTATATATTTATATATAATAATA
>NW_027116131.1:1210017-1225536 GCF_000696795.3 Halyomorpha halys
TATTTATATATAATAATAATAAAAAATAAAATTTTAAAATACCAATGCGACTTTAGCTTCCTCATCTGTGAGATCTTCAGATGAATTTGGGGTCAGTACTATTCTGCTTACTGTTGGTAAATAGTGAGGGCATTCTTCAAAAATTTGTTTAATCGTGAGAATGGACTAACAATATTGGGACGATGGAGGAGGCAGTTTTCTGACCAGGAGAGAATGCGTTAGGACAGTATGGCCAATTCTTAAGCGGGTTAGAGCAACTTCCTACCTGCGGCAGCTGCGGTACGATGTCGACCATGGTTTTACTAATCTTTTTATTTCTTTCAATTTACTCGGAGAGCTTTCATTCCACATGACTTGCCATCTTTCCGATATTTTTATTTTATGAAGTCTACTGAGTTCTGAAGGAGTAGGAACGGCGGTACCTTGGCCTGGAAGCGTGAGTGCTTTCATTCATATCAGCTTTGCCTGCGAGCTCGCTGCCAACGATGTGGCTTGGGACCCAAATGAAATTTATGCACTTACCTTGTTCCGACAGTTTTAAGAGGAAAGATAGGACTCTTATGATAAGTGGCCGTTCAAGGTATATGTTACTTAAACTTTTTAGAGAGCTCAACGAATCTGAAATTATTAAAATTGTCTTTTGAGTTATTGAAAGGCAAAAATGGAGGTACTGATGCTATCGCGGGGAGTTCGGCGGTATATATTGAACATGATTAATGTAATTTAAAAAATTTATTTTTTGATCAATTCTAGTAGATAATAGATCTCAGAATCATTGAATAAAGCTATTTCTACCAGTTATCAATACGAAGTGAATGAAGGAAGAAGACAGTTTTGAATAGTATCGTGATACAATGTTATGTAAAACTAAGGTAGAAAGGCCTTGCGGTTATTGGGATACGGAACGTAAGTGGGTGTTGGGATTGGGTTTGCGAGTCGGTTGAAACTTCTAAATGAGAACTGAAGGGAAGTTGGTTAGCTAATTGTGCTGTTTGGGAGGTGCCTGGCTCGGCAATCAACCAGGATTGGCCAGTCCTACTCGTCCAATTCCAGCCTCAACTTTCCTCGATTTACGAAAGACACAAGATATGAAAAGTGCGCTCGTACTCTTTTCGTAAAAGATATACTGGACCGAATAAACTGGAAATAATAATTGTTTGTGAAAACTGACAAATTAAGACGGATGATGATGACAGAAATGAATATAATCTATAAATACTTGTATAAAAGGAATGACTGTTGGGTTTTACGCCCTGAAGCCCTAAAAGTACTCTTTAGAATAAAATTCTTAATATTCAATAATAAAAACAATATCTTGGTTAATATTTCAATAGCTTTCAAAATTTATCAATTGATTTTGAAATAAAATTGTAAAATAGTTTTTACATTACAGGGTGATCTGGAATATAGACCATACAAAACTTAGGTTTGGTCTGAGCCTACTTATAGTCTTAAATTGTCGCTTATCTATCATAATTTAAACATATCAAAGCATTGCAGAACATAAAATTTTAAACAAAGCCGATATACCAGGTGTCAAATTAAACCTGATTCAATCCAACATTATCAAAATACTACACAAACATCAAATGTCTTATAAAAGAAATAATAAATACAACAGATTAAGAGTGAAAAAGAGATTTATTAATTTCTCAACAACAGAATACTCTTGTTTTATTACAAATAACAAATAAAACATTTCATAAAGGTTATATGATGTTTTAATGTTTGAATTGAGTTATAACAACAGAATAAATAATATATTTTTTGTGAGCTATACTATAATGAAATTCCAAACTCAATCTCCATTTTTCAATCTTTATTTTGCAATTGATTTCACTTCTTACTAGCTTAAATCATGCACAATAAAAATTCTGTAAATGTATAACAATAGTATAAAAATCTTAAAGTAAGTTATTGTTAGCAGAGGTTATTCCTATCTACTGCACTGGCAACTCTTTGGATTATAGACAATAGTGTCTGTTTAACTTACCTATTGTATGTGTACAGTGTATCAGTTTATTTCTTCACCTATATTAGTGTCTGTCTATCTTCAGTTCTGTTTCACCTCAATTTTATCATCTCTATATTGTCTTCATAAATTCCACTTATCTACATGTATATCTTTTTTAATCTGTAAATATTCTCCTTTGTAAATATCTTACCTTTTCTTCATACAGATCTTTCTGTTTCTGTAGTACTCATTATAATATTATATTATTTTATGAAGTATGCATTCAACTGAATGCCAGGCACACATTCACCTTTAGTTGGCTGGTTGGGTTTGAGTGAACTGTATATTGAAAAATAAGACGTGCTTAACTAAAATAAAATTCTATTACATAAGTTACAAGTGGTGTTGGAGGCGGCTGAAATAAAACTTATTAAATTTATAGTTAAAAGGGTTAATTAATTTAGAATAACTGGGCTATGGAAAACTAGATATAATGAGCTGGTTGATGATGATGTGTCTGTTAACTATTGCTTGGTGGACTTACTTCATGCTTCCTTCTTTCCTCTGGATTCCTATGACTCTCTCTCCTCTGCTTCTACGAACAACTCCAGAAATTCTACTCACTCATGGCAGATTTTTAGAGTAAACAAAGAAGAATAGACTGCTGGTTTCAACTCAAAATGGTTCTCTCCTCAGTCTGAGTAACTTCTTCTCACTACAGAGAGCGCTGGAGGAAGAAGTCTTGAATGTTGCCTTATGAAGCGCTAGTATTGCTTACATTATGGCAGCCCCTCCAATTCAACCTTTTGGTTGCCATAGGTTACCCGTAGCAATTATAATATAAACTCCTTAACTACTCAACCCAGTAGTTTCCTCCTAGTTAGTACCTTCCATTCTTGACAATCCTCCGAGGCACCTAAAAAGACGATGGCCTCGAGATCTTCTAATATAAAAATGTTATTAGAGTGCTACCAAATGGGTAGTTTCTCTTCAAGTCTGGATCATACCATTATACCTAACATTAAATTTACTAGATGTATTTTTATGTAAATACGACTGTAGACTTTAAATGTCATTAACTAGAGAGTGAGAGATCACACAGCATACTAATCAATCCGCAATCGGACATATATAAATTACATATAGTTACATGGTATAATAAAATAGAAAGAAAACAGTTTTTTTCCCTACAGTTTCCTCTTACAATCAATTTCAGTCTATACACCAAATACAAGTATTTCAATTCATTCCTTTTTTTCTTTTCCTTTTCTGTTCCTTCAATTTCACCATTTCACAATTTTTAATTCACCCAATTAACAAATTCACTCTCCCGAATTCACCCTTCTAGATCCTCTCCAGTGATCCGCTAAACAAACTCACACTATTAGACGGCAATGTGAGATCAGGCCATTAATAATAGTCACAAGAGTAGATCAGTATACCAAAAAACAAACAAATAAATACATTTCACCAAAACAAGACTAACACATAGATTCAAAGGAAAATACAATAAAAAGCCGGTTCACAACAAGAAACACTTGAATGAATAAATAAGTTTAAAACATATAAAATAAAAATAATAATACTAATAAAATAAAATAATTTTATGAATAAATAAGTTAAAACACACTAATCGTCAGATCCACATATTAAAATAAATAAATAAAACAATGAATAATCTCGGAGCTAATTCCCATGCAGGTGATGGTGTATGATCTCCAGGGAGTCCAAAATAATATTTTCTGCTAAGATCGCAATATCCCCGATGCTAACACGAAATTATTATTAAAACACTTATAATTTCGTGTATGCGGAAGCAGTTGTGAATTTGTTTCATATAATATCTGATATTTGTAGTAAGTAATTTTATATTTAGTTCTGATTCCTAATTTAAGAAAATAATTAATATGAACCAGGTCATTATGCAGGATTAAATAATGACAAAAGTTCTTGCTAAGCCCGTGAAGGGCGCTAATGGCGTGAAGGGCGTTCAAAACAAATACTTAGCACCTCTACCTGCCCAGTCCTTTTGAACCCTGCCAAATTTGTCCAGTACTCCTCCAGTCTACCAAACATGTTCCAGCTCACTGGACAGCATTCTACACCGTAACCTATAGCCTTAGATGTCGGTGGGCGGACCTTTGTGTCCCATCTTTTCTCTGCCCGCTCTTCCGCTTTGATGGTCATCCCTCCCATCGATATATCCTCTTACCAAATTCCTAACTCTATAAAAAAAATAAGGCAAGAAAGGACTAATGTCTATGGACATTTAGTTATGTCTAAATGTTTTGCTTTACTAAATGCATTTAAAATAATTATAAATTAATTTCTGAAAGCATCCAAGTATGACCACAATGTTTTTTATCTATTTTCCTGTGTGTGTGTGGCATCGGTTTATTCCATACAGGCAAAAATTAATTAACTATATTCTTTGAAATCTACAAAAAGCCTTTTGTTACTGCTACTATTTATTGAGTTAAATATATCTGATTTAGTAATATACTTTATCTTAACTTAACTTTACCTGTTATACATTTTTGTTTATAGATTTCAAATATTTATGGATTTAACATATTTTTGCATCCTTTTACTGTTATATCATAAATAATATTTTGATTTGTGTCTAGATCTTTGAACAATATTTCTCTTTTTTCCAGTTTTCTATCTGGCCTAATTTAATCATTTATAATAATTGGTGTAAGGCAACTTAATACCTATCGGCTGACCTGTTGTAATGTTCAATATAGCCATTTTTATATAGTAAGGTTTTACATAAGGTTTTCCTTGCCTTGAGTTCACAGAGAAAATTTAAGGAAAACTGGTGTGTTTACAGGTGGTTGTATTTTTTTTCCCGATCTAAAACAGAAAATAAAACATTAGTTAATAAATTGCATTGCTTAAATATGACATAAGTCAAATTAAATACAACTTTTTTCTACCGTTGGTACTTGAAGGTATACAGTGAAATACTTATCTGATGAAATACATCTGTGTCCATTCTGTGAGAAATCTGCTTTAATATTTAGGGGGGAGGAGCCTCCGCGTGATGATTAAAAGAGAGAAGAACAAATAATAATTACTGAAGAAAGATAATAAATAAATGATAATAATAATTAAGAGATAAAAGAGAGGACTTAAGGTAGGGTGATGTTGATACGGGTTTAGGGTGCTTGGCTGTTGTAGTGATATCTGTGAGTCTTGAAACCACACCAAAGAAATTCGATTGATGGAAATGAGTTTTTTTAAATAAATGTTACAAAAAGAGATGACAAGAAGAAAATAATACAAAAAACAAAATACGATAACAAACATACATTTTAATCATGAAAAACTGCAGTATCACTGTCATTAGCATTTTTTTAATAAATTATCTCAATACTTGCTGCTACAAATCTTAAGCAATTCCTTTCGGGTTTTTGCTTTTTTTGCCTTCTGGTCATGTCGTATTAAAAAAATCTCCGATCCATCAACTAAAGTATTTCTTTCTATTGGAAATTTCATGGTTAGATAAAATTAATTCAAAAAATTAAGATCATATACATAACACCCTTCACGTACAGTTGTGAAGTTAAAAAAGCTTTCATGTAGCAATTTAATCTCAACTATCAACTTAATTTATTTTTGGTGTTATACGAACTGAGATCTCTATATATATAACAATTCGTTACAGTATGAGTCACAATTTGTAAAATTTTATGATTATTATAAATATTCACTAAGTATGAATTAGGTAAACGTATACAGAAGCCTAGTGGATAATGAAATCAAACCGAGGCCGATATATCTGAGTTAAGAGTGGAGCTGTCCCTACGGGAGGTGCCGCACAAAAACGGGGGCAGCGGTGATACATATAGCAGTGGCCCGCCATTTCTCAGTCAGTAAAACCTCTTTGGTTTTATCTTCCGCTCGTTTATCATCCAAAGGAGGATTATATTTTAAACAAGCTAATTCCTTATTTATGCGACACGAATCGATAGTTAATTTCGATACTGGGCCATTGCTATCGATCATGCTGAGGATAGAACCGATAAAGTGACTAATATACTCTAATAATCTTCCAAGTCTTAGGATTGAATATCTTTGAACGTTTTGCTTTAAGATTGAATTATTAATATATTATAATATATTATTCCTATATATATTCATTTCCGCAAAATAACCATATTTTATAAAATCCAACATTTTTATAATACTAAATGAAGTTTCTACTTTATATTATTTTCATACCAGTTAATCATATATAACTACAGTAGAAGCCTATTTTATTTTTTGATTAAATTTATTAATCTGTATTAAAAATATATGCAACAAGAAAATTTGATGTTAGCCATGCAATGATATGATACACACATGTGGAGAATAGCATTTCTAGAGGAGATCTCGCGGCCATCTTCTTTTCAGATACCTAGTGGGTTTCGGTGGCTAGAAATTGTATCATGGAAGGATTTATTTCTGATTTTGGCGAAATCATTAACATATGGAACATTGAGGTCCTGATGTGCAACATGATTTGTGACATAGTAAGGAGCATTTAAGCATTTTTGATTGAAAGGATTGAATATGAGAGGAATTCGATGGTTTAGTGGAGCCCCAAAGCTCCGCAAGGAATGCCTATTTGATTTTTAAATGTAGCATAGAAATTCAGAAATGGCTGTGAGTTTTTGCACTGGTTGACATCCCTTATATGAAAAGATATTTTTTTTGGTATTTATATTTCATTTTCCTAGTAACATAACAGTTGAATATGGTATATATTTTTTAAGGCATCGTTAATTTTTTTTTCCTCTTCTAGCTTATCTAACCAAGAAATTTCCAGTAGAAAGAAATACTTTAGTTGATGGATCGGGGAATTTTTTAATACAATATGACCAGAAGTCGAAAAAAGCAAAAACCTGACAGAAAAAAAACATACATAAACCAAAAATGATAAAACCAAAAAAAAATAGTTAAATATTATAAGTTTACAATGCCAATATTTTATAAGATTTTTAAAAAAATACTTACCAGATTTAAGAAGATGCTGAGTATCTAGCAACCCAATACATTTGGACAGTATAACTTTTTTTTAATAAAGTGTTTCTCTGTACTGCATTGATTAATTTGCTTTTAAATCTTTTTACACACTCATGGTAGCTGAGAATGATGGTGATATCTCGGAGAGCATGCATATATTGCACATTATTTATCTTAAATATTCTATATATATCTATGCAATTTTATATTTACTAAATATTTCTTACTCTTTCTTTTAGCTTAATATATTTATTTATTACCTATTCTATTTTAATTTTTATATGCATATTTTTTTATATTAATATATTGTAAATGGGGACGTCCGTATTCGGTATTATGAATATTTATATATTTTTTTTACAATATTTAATATGGCTATATATATTCTATTATACTTTAAATTAAATTTAATTGTATGAGTGATGGAAAGGAAAAGAGAGAAAATTTTGTAAAATTGAAACATTAGAAAAATTAAACATACTTAAAGAACGATAAAAAGCTGGGGGAAAATGTGTAAGGGAAGAAATAATAAATAATAAAAAAAGAAGTACACAATATAGAAATTTATATAATGTGACATTTAAAAAAATATATATGATGTGACTATTTTTATTAATAGGATTATAATTAATTATGATTCACAAGTTATATGTGTATAAAGAAACCCAATGAAGTTGGGCACCCCTAATTTTTTTCTAATAAAGTGTTTTTCTCTGTTTTACTTTCAATTACCGATATATGGACGATATAACAAGCGGTGGTATTACAATCGAGCAAAATATCAAATTCGGGTTTTCAACGAATATCACATTTGAGGTCGCTTGAATCCAAAAAAGTTTCACAAAATGGTCAGTGTTTGAACAGCCTAGCTCAAAAACGGAAAGATGTACGAAACTGAGCTTACATACTTAAGACAGGTGTATGCTTGGAATGGTATAGAAACTTCTTCGTTAAAATCGACGAACCAGAAGTGTCATTTTAGAGAATCGATTTTACACTTTTTTAAGATTTTCTAAGATATTCTAGAGAAAAAGCGGCTCTAATGATTTTTATAAAATTCGGTGAACAACTAAGTGGTCTTTAATATCAAATAGGCCATAACCTCATTTAAATAGTCTGACAGGGCTGAAATAGGGATTTTTAAAATAATCTTCCCCTAAAGTACCTTCAATTTTGGTTATTTAAAATAAATAAGCAGTTAATATTATTAGCAATAATAAACTATGGCTAAATTCAATATATTAAAGAATTTAATGAATTAATAAAAGAGAAAAAAGAAAACTAGATTCAGGAGTTCATATCGATAGTCGTTACTACTCGATCTCTATTGATTGGATAAATAAGTGCACAACTTCGATAAATATATTCTTGGCAAATACTAAGTTGAAATTCGTTATTTCTACTTCCAGAAACACAAAATTAGGAATTTTTATAGTAAATAAAAGTTGTGTGATGCATACATTTAATGAAAATCTTTGAAATAAGAACTAACACTCCTAATAATTATATAAACGAAGATATTGAAAAAATTTATGATTTTATTATGTACTTTCTTAGAATCGATAATCATTACTAAAGGAAAAGCTAATATTTACTATTAAACACTTAATTGTTTTATAAGTATCTTTTTGAGGTATAATGTTTTATTTTAATAGTACAATCTAAGTATCTACTAGAGGTATAATGTTTTATTTATTGTTTTAATAGTACAATCTAATAATCTATTTAGAGGTATAAAGTTTTACTTTAATTTTTTAATAGTATAAAAAATTCTTTTTTCTCCTCAGTTTCAATAAATTTGTTCAAATCCAGTTCTTGAAACTAATCTGACAAATGTAAGGTAATTTATGGAAATGTAAAGTAATTTTCAAGTTATTCGCATCGCGTGATTCATAACTTCTTTTCCTGCTCTGTCGGCTCAAACAATTTCTCGAACTTAGTTTCGAAATGGAACAAACTATAATTTTTTAAGTAATATACTAAAATGTATAATTGTGTGAATTTTTAAAAGTCGAATAAACAATATTCTTTAAACAGTTTTAGTCACAAAATGATTATCTCGAAACAACGGCAACTGTTTTTTTTTTTAAAACTACTGTATCGCATTACATGAAAATATTCAGAAATTGTTGGTCTAAAACCAGATTGGCGTATCTGCAAATTTCTGAGAAGATTTCGTTTGAATTATATATATTAAGTTAGCTGCAAATTTGTATTTCCAATACAAATCAATCTATCATTTTCTATGTTTAATCGTTGACGTCACACATTAACTAAGTCTTATTGATATCGCGAAGATGATAAAAAATAACGTTAGGTGTTATTTTATCTATATATATAAAATGTTTATGTATTTTTTATTAAAAAAATTAACGTACTTCAGCTTTGATCCGACAATATGATAACTATCGAACTTTTCAAGATCAATGCATTAGCGTTTTTGAAAATTTACTTGCAGTAAAACCCCTAATGTTGGGTCTGAGGGTTCCCGGATAATTGGACATCCCGAATAATCGAATCACAACACTACATAGACTTGGTGTGACAGATAAGAAGCTTAATTAAAAAAATAAAAACAGGGCCTAAAGCATTTTTATTAACCAACAAACGTTTCATATAGATTAAATTATAATGTGCAAAAATACATAAGAATGAATGTATGCGTGTTTTTCCATTCATTATTTTAAAGAACAATGCATAATTAACAATTATGTAATCGCTAAAAATAATAATTTTTTTAAAAAATTTAAATCTGTACAGATCCAACCCATAAAGGGTCAGGGGCTCAGTACTTTGTAAAGAAGACCAACGGTTGTGCTAGGAGGTGATTTGGTCAGAATCACGCTCGACCGCCAGATTTTTACCCAATTAAGGGTACCCCACTTTATGAGGCTGGGTGGACCCCAGGAGGGCTCCAAAACCCACAGGATTTCAAAACCCACTGACCCCACAGGGGAATCATTTTTTTTTTAATGCGTAAATTAAAAATTGTAAATGAATGTACATATAAAATAAATGGTGTGAAAATTAAAAAAACACCTTATTAAAAAAATAATTGTCCTCTTAGAACCTCGATTAGTAGAAACCCCGGTTTATAGAGACCCGGATAATAGGGGAACTACTGTAAATTAATAATAAATTAGATTTTAAAAAATCATATAAATGGTGATTGTAGTTAAAAGCAATTCAGTTAGCTTGAGTTGAAAATATTTATTTAAGGTCTTAATTTTTTCCATTGTTTCCTGTATTAGGACTAGATTCGGTGAATCCGTTATGATAAAAATATTCAATCAGATTAAAAAACAAAAATTAAACGTTGAATAAAATGTACGCCTGGGACTTCCTAGAAGTCACATGTGGTATTCATCTGCTGGGAACACCTAACATGTGTGTGCAAGCTTCCGTGTCTTTTTGTTGGGATTTGTTGAAAGAAAGATATCCAGGTTAGGTAGCCGAATTTACCAATGTGTTTTAAATTTTTGTCAAGGATATATTAATGTAGAATAAAATATCTTAATTTTAAACCTAATGAAATAAGAGTTTGCTACGTTAAATAGGTCTCTAAACCTTTTAGGAGAAATGTTACGCACTAAAATAAACAGAATCATTCAAATAACTATATAAGTATCGATGGTCAAAGAAAAGTCCACGAATATGAAAATATGAATTACTGAAGAGCCTCTTTTAAGCCATTTTATTTTATTAAGACCACTACAAACTGGGTAATAACATTCTGCTGTACACATCAATTCCAAGAATGCTCAATAATAATGATATGATCAGTACCATTCAGTAATAATAATATTACGTAAAGGTACTGTATATATGGAATATTTGAGGTTACCCTAATCATATTACATTAGGGCTATGAATAACGTTCCAACCTCTTAGACACACGTTTATTAGTACTTACACTTCCTGACAAAAATTATAGACCACCTTCATTTTTCTGTGAAAAATTAAAATTTTAGTTGAGTAATCTTTATAAATATAGTTTAGGTTAAATTATTTTGCGATGACAAACATAAGCAAAAAATTTATGACACAAGTATATTTCTAATTGAAGAAAAAAAAATAAAAACAAATTCACCGGCCGCGACAAAAATATAGGCCAGTTTATTTATTTCTTTATTACCTTTTATATTTGTCACTTTAGTAATGTGTTGAACCGCCATTTATTTCCAAGAGTTCAGTCAATCGTTTTGGAATAGATCTAAAAAGTTTCTTTATATAGTTCGGACGAAATTGGACTTTTCTACGATGCAAGATTTTAGTTCTTCTATGGAGTTGAACTGTCTCCCTCGAGCGTAAACTGCTCGATAAAGTTCCCCCAGCAGTTCTCAATAATGTTTAGGTCTGGTGATCGGGCTGGCCAGGGTAAAATGGAACTATTTTTGGCAGCAATCAAATTTTTTACTATGCGAGCTGTGTGGACATGTGCTTGCTGAATGATGAACCGCCCTCGAGACAACTCTTCTCTTTGAACAATTCGCTCTTGGACGATGTCTATATACTTTTTCGCATACAATGTAGCTGAAAAAAAAATACTAATTCTGTCTTTCCATAGTATCCTATCTCAGCCCAAACCATAATACCTCCTCCTTTCATTCGACACTTGCTTAAAAATATCTTTTCTTTTCGCAAATCATGAAATTAATATCGATATCCATCAGAGCCATCAAGATTAAGCTGCTTCCATCTCTTTCCCCAGGTGATGTGTTCCGAAGCAAACTTCTTTCTGTTGGTTTTGTGTGCTTTTGAAAGTGGGGGCTTTGACTCCAGTCTAAGTTGCTTTAAATGACGGGCTTTTTGCAAAAGGCGTGGAACATTCCAGATATTTGTTTGGATCCAGCTTGTTCACAAATTTCTCTCGCCGTGAAATAAATTAAATAAAGTAGAGTTATTCACTACAACTCATTAAACGTATTTCCTTTTATTTTTGTCTTTAAATATGGTATGGATGGTACATACTTGATGGACCACAACTGTGCATATTTGACCAATAAACTGTTTATCTCTTAAAAAGCTTAGGTACTTGTAAAATGAAAATATTCAGTATTTATTATATTAAAATAGGATAACGTACGTTGTCCCAGCTAATAAAAATATTAGTACAAATTATATTTTTTGAATATGATTATATTATATTAATATTATTAATTGATATATATATATATATATTTTAAAATTTATTACCTTTATTGATAAGAAACCGTTGGTATACTCTCCATTCCATTACTTAAAGCCAGGAGCGTGTAACAAAGGAATCGTGTACCCTGAATGCCTTTAATCTTCATGAACCTTATTTGTCCTCATCCCAACGACGGTGAATATTTAATGAGGCTATTGAGCTTTAATGGCAGTTAAAGGGGGATCTTACAGAGAGCTTTCCTCGTAGCTTGTTTATTTATAATAAATCTTCGGAATTTTATTATAGCAATTAAGAAAATATTTAATTTAATACTTGAGTGTTTTTTTAAACGATAATTCTTCCCCAATTATGAATCGAAAATTGCCACTAATTCTACTAACACGCTTTCTAAATTATTGAGATTTTGTAGTTTAATTAACCAATAAATTTTGAGAATTTAGATTCTTTAAAAATGTCTTATAATTTATAAAGAACTTTAATATTTTAATGTAGGAAGATAGTACATGTGGCGGTCATAGGCTAAGACAATCTTATTATTAAATTAATTAACAATAATAACTATTGTTTTATTGTTTAATCGGGTGATTTGACTAAAATGAATGACCTTGGCAGAATAGCCTACAAAATGTTATTAAAACTGGATGTGAAGTGTAAACTTTTATTTAAGGTATGCCAATTTATTAATAATAATGTTGTATTTTTAATAAATGCTGTTATTTATTAGATTGTCCTTGAGAATGGGCGAAACGTTGGAATTTTAAAGAAATAATAAAGATTGTTCTACTTAACTTGGATGTATACTATTTTATATAAACAATAATAACAGTCTCAAAAAATTGAAAAAAAAAAATTTGATGATGAATTACTTATCCTCGTATTCCATGTATAAATATTAATATAAAATTAAAAAAAAAAAATCGTCTATTCAACAGTAATTAAATTGTATCTTTGAAAATTATTTCACTTTGTGAATTTTTTTATTTGTATAATATTCAATGACAACGTTGGTAGCCGCACTTTATAATTGTACTTACATAATTGGTCTTAGGTAAGCGATAGTTGTGTTGTGTGTTTCACACTCAGGGGTTGGAGTGTGAAGCCCTCATCCCTGACCTCAATCCTTTCCAAAAAGTTAATGACGTTACGGGGACATCCGAAGCTGAGCTAACAGTGGTATGGGATGATATTGAGCGAAAAAATTCAATATACTAGAAAAAAAGGACGCTAGGCCTTGATGGATTCAGGATTTCACGGCTCAATCGCTAAGTAATCAAACGAAGCATTTCAAAGGTGTTGACAAGAATGGTAGTAATTAGGAAAAAATATATAAAAACCGCAGACAATTTTAATAATATTCTGGTTTGACTAATTCAAAGGTTGCCCCTTCAGTCTTTATAGGTATTGAAGGAGGTTGAAGTAAACCTCTAAAGCAAAATAAAATAAACAAAAATTGTTATTACTGAAAACTATTTTATAACAATGAAAGTCGTGCATTAAAAAAAAATTCTAGTAATTTTAGCAATAAATTTATATTTCATTTTCAGTAATAATAAACATTATTATTAGTAGTAAATTTTTAATTTAGTTATTTTTAAAGGAGATAAATTTACCTAAAATAATAAATATTACTACAGCGGAATCAATTACAAAACAGAAACGAAAAATCAATCAGGATTGATATATAAAGTGTCATGTTTTTTTTTTTTTTCTAAGCCCCATGGATGCGTGGGGACGAAGTCATGATGAAAACGGGATGGTTCTGTCCTCCTAGAAAGAAATAATAACAAACAATTAAATATATACAAATGTATGTACATATGTTGGCAAACTAAAACATTTTGTTTTGCCAGTATATCATTGTAAGATAGGGTCCGCTGAAGGCGGTGTCATTGATGATGGCATGTGTTTGCCTTAAGCTTACGAGGAATAAGAAGTCTTTTTCTTGCATCCTGGTAATGCATTTTAAGAGGGGACTGAGGAAAATTTAATTATTTGGGAAGGAGTAGTCTATATTTTGTGACAGTCTGTTGGCGATGGGGCTCACCAGGTATGTTGATTTAAATAATTTAGTTACTATTACTCAGTCGAATCTGATTCAGTTTGTGTGTGCCTACCACCTTTGTGGCCGTCCTGTCGGTGTCAGTGTCCTAAATAACGAGTTCATACAGTACTGAAGGCTGTCAAATAATTTGACATGTCTCCTCGATATATAGTTAAATATGAAAGTAATAGTGATAGTTAAATTTGGTAGGCTTTTAAATATTAAAATAAATGAATAAATAAACTAGAATAAAATTGGAAATGTAATGAGAATATGCCAAACCTAGGATGGTATAGTGTGAGCTGGCTTAAACAATGTATTGTCGATAAAGGAGCTGATAAGATTATAATAAAGGCCATCTGTAGTTCAGTGGTTGGGTGCAGTCTTACCATTATGAGATCTATTGGTGGTGTGAGTTCGAATCCGGCCTGAGACGTTGACTTTTTTTTTATTGAGTGGCGGTCAAAATGAAAAACTTGACCCCCAACCATGGTTAGGCAGTATAGGGCTCTGATGGTAGTCATAGCCGAAAAAAAGCTGTAATAGATATAGCAAACTGAATAATATTATTTTGTGTGAAAATTGGATAAAAATAGGTAATTTAACACAATGTAATGAAAGTTAATTATTTGGTGCATAATGTTTCCTTAATTTAATTATATTTTATAGATTAAGTTATTTTTTGACTAAGGTAGAACCTTTTAATGACATTGTCGTAACTGTGATATTGTAAATAAGACTCCTTGGCCAGAGGCAGCCTTTTTTTCTTCATTCCTATTCTGCTAGAAAAAAGGAGTGAGTAGAGACACTCTGAACAAACTCCCAGAACATGAGGAGAAGGGAGAGGAAATCTACGAATGAAGAGTAGTAATTATCAGAAATTAATTAACAAACCTAATCATAAATGTTTTGTTCAGGCCACCCCTACTTCAACTATAATTTATGCAGTAGATTTTCAGATCATTTCAGTTAATTATGTTTCATTTATCACATTTTTTTAGAGTCAAATACAATCCAACCAGCAATTCAAAAGTGGAGGAGTGCCTGGGATTGAGTTGAAGACGCACTTCATACCCTTGTATCAAGATCAACAATTAATATTTTTAAAAATAATTTTAAATGATTAGATTGTAGTTCAAATTGTCAATCAATAGGTATTCTTGAGAATGGCCAGGTTGGCCGAAACGTTGAAGTTTAAAAGAATAAACATGTTGAGACTAAAAGGATATTTTTTATTATAATTAATAAATAAATATCACTTAATACCGTTTATGAACCAATAGCTATTGCTAAAATTACTAGGAAGTTTTTATACTTTTTATTGTACGACTTTCATAATAAATAATGAACTATTTTAAA
>NW_027116131.1:1229916-1234400 GCF_000696795.3 Halyomorpha halys
AAAGTGTTCACCTAAGGTATTAGCGATGTCCTCAGGATCTGTAACTGGTCCAGTTGGTGTTAACAATAAATTTATTGGGGAAAAACTTTTCCGTCCTTCAATTCTTTTAACAGCATCCCAAACGTCGCAAGTGGTTGTGTTAAGTGTAATTTTTGATACATAGGAGGATTTGAAGGATTTGGAGGAGGATTTGAAGCTCTTGAAGGTTGGCAGATGGAAGGAGTGGCAGGACAGGAAAGGTTCTAAAAACCCTATTAACATCACCTCATAACTCCATCTTTTGATGAATCCCCTCCCCCTTCTCCACACTTCTCTTTCGACTTTTGACTATTTTCTTATTATTTAACCATTATCTATTGTCTTTATTAATTAATGTTTTTTATTTTTATCTTCTATGCGATTCAACAGGAGGAGGCCCCTCACCTCCGGATTCAAAATATCACCATTTAGAATGGATATTTCATAAATAACGAATAAACACTACAGGTAACCTTAAAATACCGAAGGTAGTAAAAGGTAATACCCAACACGAATTACTTACTTTTTCTTTCACAGTAATGCACTTATTAATTCACTTTTCTTTTTCTGTTTTAGAGGGATCGGAAAAAAAAAAAAAAATGGAACTAGAAAGCAAGAGACCGTGTAGACTGGTTGGCTGTTATGGAGGAAGCCATGCTTCTTGCAGGCAGTGTAGTGCAATAATAATAATAATTCCCTTCATAAAGTTTAAAGATTTTATTATGACTACCTGTTTTTAATGACATGCGAGTTTTAGAACTTGATATTATACAGCTCTTTAGAACAGCTTTTTAGAACTTGATATTATACAGCTCTGAAAAGCTGTGATTAGCGTTCTAAAAAGTTGTAAACCGCAAATCATTACCATTATCATATCATGACCCTGAAATTGAATATTAAGCAGTTGGCATAACAAGTTTTTCTTTGTTTTTGGACTAGAGAATCCTTCTTTAGTCGGGATAGTTGCTCATATTATTAGATTATTCTTTAAATATTATGATTATTTAGAATAATGGTAATGTAAAAAGACAAAAAAGGAGAAATAATCGTTAAATTAGCATCTTTTTGGGGAGGAGGTATTATTTATGGAATCTTTTAATATCGATCTCCTCCAAGATTCTCTGCTCCCGTGCGATTTAGGATGGTAATAACTAAAGCGTTAAAATTCAGAATTTGAGGCAACGAATATGGAAAAATGTGGAGAAAATATGTACATTTTAATTTTCGTATAAAATCAGAAATTTATTTATAAGAAGGAACTTATCACCTGCCTAAAGAAATGTGTTTAGTCGTTCAAAACAATCCTATTGGATGAAAATCACAAATATTTATATAACATTGTTTTCTTCTCTTGCTGAATTTGATACAGATGGGAAATTTTCTGCCATTATTTCAGGTGGGAATGAGCTGGATTTGAGCTATGACACTATGTAAGGTTATAAAGAATCCTGAAAACTTGTCAAAAATGCATTTAAGTTAATTTAGCAACAAAATTGAATTAGCTTGTTTTGATAGGAAACTACTCAGTTGCTCTAATTACAGTAAAAGAACTCTAGAGGAGAACTAAAGTAGTTATTTAATCCCAATTTTGATTACTTTAATCAAACAAAAATAAAAAAAGAGAGCTGTTCCAAAAGTTTTTTTAAAATTTTCTTAGGTAAAGAATATATTAAGGATTATTTGTTGTTACTAAATGCTCTTTTACCTAGACTATGCAAGTGAAAAAAGTAAATGTTCAATATGCTAAGGTGCACACCTTGCAAAGTTTATGATATTCATGAAAAACCTAAAATTTTCATTCATTTTTCATTCAGAGCACTATATCCTTGAAACAACCAATAACACAAACAAATGTTATAGCACATTATTTATGTAAAGTTTAAAAATATTTTTAATGTTTTAAAATATGAGCATTTAAAGTGCTTTACGCTCAATAGTTACATGGAAGTTTGTATATTTTCAAAAATAAATAATTATTTTGTTAATAAAGTTTTACTTATTTCTTTGTATACTTTACTATGGTGTAATTAACAATTGTCTGACTGTAGATAGATTTTATTTATTATTATTATTGGCGCTACAGACAGTGGAGGCCCAAGGCCTCGCGCGATTTAATTTGGAAATATACTTTGCTAGTTTCATGACGTGGTTTTCATAGGGTGGGTTCGTCACTCCCACGCCTGTTGTTTGTGAGTGCCACCCATTGGCTAACGGGCCTCACAAATGCCGGGGGAATGCTGTGAGTGAGTGTTTTATGATTATGTGCTTGAAAAAATATCGGATGGGGTCGTGGACTCGAACCCGCAACCTCAGAATGAAAAATCAATTTTTTGTAACATTTTAAAACTGCAGCCACGTTTTGTTCCCAAACTATGGTTTGCAGAGTTATTAAGTTATAAGAGTAAAAAATGTGGATGGAGTAACTTCGTTTTTTCTTCTTCCGTGGTCTTGAACTATTACAGACCTGTTGAGTCGAGACTTTTGAAATTGATTTATAGTTCTCAAAAATTACAATGAACTCTTAACTGTAGTGCAGGCAGTACAGTACGTAGTTTTTGATTGGTATGAACCTCTTTCTGTTTATCTTCATCGGTAACAGCATTTGCCAAAATGGCAATTTTAAAATTAGGAATTTTAAAATCACTCTTCCGAAATTCAATGTATTACCTGACATTAATTGGAATATTGTTTTTACATTAAATCAGATATGCATTATTTTCAAATAATATTTTTAATTATACAGTGTGTATGTAGGCATGATATAATACTTAGAAATTAAAATTGTACCCCGTAGCAAAATAAAAACTTGTTTTTTGTTTGATTGAAAATAAAGAGTTAATTAGATAAAGTAATTCTTCACTGTATATTTTTCTTTACGTTGTAAGAAAATTAATATTTGTTTTACATAGAAAGATTTTTTTGTTTTTCTGAGCAGGTAATACAACATTTACCCCCAACCAATTATTTACAACCCAACTTTGGCTTATTTCGCTTAATAAAGAATTATGATCCTTTAGAACTTAAAAACTAAAATATGACCTTCATACCAGCATAATTAGTTTGGGGATCTACCTAAACCATATATTTATATTTAAGCCCATTAGCAGAGCGAAATTCACTTCAAAAGCCAGGTCCTTTTACCTATCTCCAGATCCATATTACCTCCACTTCTATTAATGTAATCTTGAAATTAATAAATGGTTCATAAATGTTTTTGTATTGATTAGTTCAGTTGGATGAGCTTTAGATGGATTGTTGCAGTCATTTATAGTTCGTGTAGTTTTAGTTTGAGGAGCGACCGAGGGTGAAAAAGAGGAAGAGCGAGAGAGAAAGAGGGAATGAGAGAGTGAGTGAGAGAGAAAGAGGGAATGAGAGAGTGAGTGAGAGAGATGGTGGGTGGGTAGCGAAGGGCGGGGGATCAGTTCTGGTAGCCAGTCTGACGCCGAACCTCTCCCGTCGTACATTTCTGTGTCCGCGGCTTCGCTTCATTCGTGCGTGTGTTATTCAGTGTGGGAGTTGGTGGAGTTATTTTTTTCCTGGCTTTTTCAGGTACAAAGACATATATCAAATTTAGTTTAATTATATATATTATTTAATTATAACATATACGTTAGAATTTTTCTCTTATTCAACAAATTAATAAATTGAAATTTAACTGATTTTAAAATTGACTCATATATATTATAGTCATGTCGAAGATTAGAAAGATAATTGTTGACATGAAATGGTTCTGTTCATGTATGTGCTACAGAACTTACAAAATAAGAAAATTAAAAATAAAAAAAATAAAATGTTAAAGTTCCTTCCTTTTACGACAGTGATATAAATTTTTTTGGTTATCAACGCCATTTATTTCTTTGGTTATCAACGCCATTTATTTCTTGTTTATTTATGCTAATATTCATTTTATTATTATTCAAAAAAATTTTTTTTTTTTTATTGAATGTCATATTTGTGATAATTATTTGCCATATTTTGTAATCTGCTTATTTCCGTAAATGAGAGTTCTTGATATATTCGGATTTAATCCAAAACTATTGAGATGTGACGTGAAATATTTTCCAATTGGACAATTGTCACAGTTATTACAATGCAAAGAAGTAGATAACACTATAAAAAAAAAAGTTAAAAATATGAACTAATAGAAATTATATTTGAAAGAATAATTACAATTATAGATTCAATTTCAAAAATGTTAACGTTTTAACAAAGAGTATACTAAGAAAGAAATAGATACCTCTATGAAAGTAACAAAAAACCAAAGAAGAAAATAAATTTCTGCACAAGAATTATGTATATATACACACAAAATATTTTATATAATTCTTTTTTTTGTATACATTATGAATTTAATAAAAAAAATAGGAATAATTATACCTATAGTTATTGTTCTTATAAGCAATCAGTACATCATAAGTTATAAATAATATAAATTATATTTAAAAGTAATTGTCTTTGCTATTTTA
>NW_027116131.1:1234450-1236215 GCF_000696795.3 Halyomorpha halys
TATATATATATATATAGAGAGAGAGAGAGAGAGAGAGAGAATTTCATTTGTAATACCTACATTTGTATTTCTTATAAATAATAAGTGCGTTTTAGTAACATTAAATGATTTTGGCTGAAAACACTGATACTTTGGGGAGCCACAATTTTACCACCACAATTTTACTTCGCAACATTTTTATAAGAACTTGGAGGCGGATTTCAGGTTACTCGGTACGGTAACCATTTCAACTTCGACTTAAGGCCTGTCAAATAAAGAAGTATACTTTAAAGTGGAAAATCTGTGGCCTAGCAGGAGCTGATAAAAAAAATTCTAATAATACAAGATTTTTCGAAAAACAATACTTTGCGTTGTTCAGTCGCTTGTAGCCCATTAAAGTGATTCTAATAAAAACTTACGTTTTACTTACTTTTATAGAAATTTTGTTCTACTTTACTCTGGTGCAACTCAGAAAAGGGGGACATCAGGCATACAAATGTGTCTCCCCACCCTAGCAACGGTAACATTATTTTATAATTTATAGATAGATAAGATGTCGGAAACATTTAATCACGTATCTGAAATCTTGTTCTTTCATTTAGCCCTGACGAAGCCCTACCAAGTGGGGCGAAACGTTTTTTAACTAAATAGATAGTTTTCTTTTACTATTTTGATAGCCTTATTGACCGCAAGCCTGACTATCTTCCTCCAATAGGACATTTGCTTATATGGATTTTTATTGTTACTTTTGAAATCTACTTTAAATTTTTAAAATATTTCTGAAAACTTATGGAGCCCCTCAGGTACATTAGTACCCAAAATGATAATTAGCTTTAAACGAACTTACAAAGAAAAATAGTTTATATAGTTATTTACAACAGTATAAGAAAACGTTCTAGCAATTATAGCAATAACTGTTCATTCATTAAAAGGGTATCAAGTAATATTTATTATGTTAAATTTATCTCTAAAAAAAAAAACTACATATAAAAATTTACTAATAGTAATAATGCTTAATATTTCTAGCAACGAAATTATTGCTAAAATTACTAGAAAGTTTTTTGATAAATCTTTTCACAAGCATTTAATTTGTATGCTCTTTAAGTTTTTATTTTATCAATTTATTATATTTTACAATGAGGTGAAAATAGTTGACCGTAGATATATAAGAGGAGAAGTTGGTCGGTGGGTGCGGTGGGTGCGGTCAGCAGAAAAAACACAAATAAACAAAATAATTATTTATTTGTGCCAATGTTTCGACCTAATTTTCAGGTAAAAATAACACTAATGAACACTACCAGCCGAGTTAAGCTTGGAAATTCGCTATCCCAGGAATTTTCTGTGGCTCGAGACAGGGGGATCCTCTGGCTCCTCTTCTATTTAATATAGCAATAGAAGTTGCTATTCCTTCAATCAGAACTAATCCAGGAGGGACCATTTACAATAGACTGTGTCAACATTTAGCATATGCAGATGGTGTAGTCATTGCCGCAAGAACCCGAGCAGCATTAAAAAGAACATTCGAAGAAGCAGCATATGAATCGGGCCTTAAGGTGAATGAAGACAAGAGGGTGTACATGAAAAGCTCAAGAGAGGATAAGGAAGAGAATAGTAAAGTGACGTTCAGAGACCACAGTTTCAGTTCTGTCAACCAGTTTAAGTACCTGGGAAGCCTGGTTACAGATGATAACAAAGTAAAGAGCGAAATAGAAGCCAGGATAGCAGCAGGAAATAGATGTTATTTCTCACTTCAGAAAATACTGAATTTTAGAGCTCTCTCTAAAAG
>NW_027116131.1:1241561-1260579 GCF_000696795.3 Halyomorpha halys
TTTCTGCGGTAGATTTTTTGACAATTTTCTGTTCTATTCTATTCATCTGGATTTCTATTCCAGTTTCAAGAATATGAAAAGATTATATATAATATATATTTAATTTTCCAGATAACGAATTCAAATACCTTTACCCTCTTCAATTTCGCTCTAATTTCTCTTAACTGAAGTACGACTTCTAGGAACTTAAACGAGTTAGTCTCTACTCATTACAAATTGAAATTAGAATATTGCAACCTATTAATGTTCTACAAAGCATTTATCGGAAATGTCTACCCTTCTCTGAATATGATAGGATAGAGATGCAATAATTATACAATAGAAAGCAAATAACCAATCTCATAGAGATACATAGTATCTGTGTATTCTAATAACTATTGCATTACACAAATAATTAGGCCATGAATGGAATAGAACAGAAAATTGTCAAAAAATCTACCGCAGAAACCACTACCTTCCAACCTTGCTGGGTGGCCATAATTTTATAGCCGTTGGTGGAAATATGTATATGTAAATTGTTAAACAAATTTAGAGTATAATAATAAATATATTTTTAAAATTCTATTTATAATTACATGTAAAACCCAAATAAATATATATATTTAGAAATATTCTTTCAAATATAATTTCTATTAGTTCATATTTATAACTTAGTACATCATAAGAGAAATTCAAGAGGGTAAGGTATTTGAATTCGATATCTGGAAAAGGTAATTATATTTTACATATAATCTTTTCACATTCTTGAGACTGGTTATTATTGTTTAAATGAAATTAAAGTCTCAAAATATGCTAAAAAGTCCATCGTTTCGGCCAACCACAAGAACAATCAATCACAAAACAGCTTTTATTATATATTGATTTTTGACAATTAACAATATTATTAATAAAATAGCATACCTTAAATAACAATTTACACTCACATACAATATTTAAAAAACGTTTTGCGGGCTATTCTGCCCAGGTCAATAATTTCAGTCAAAATTACCCTATTAGATAATAAAAACATTTGGGATTCATATTTATTTATTAATAAGCTATCCTTAGCTTAAGTATAATTACCTATTTTGCCACTCTTTCATTAATGTTTATAACTAACTGTGATATGAAACGAAATAAGAATATGATAATAATAATAATAAATATACTTAAAGTAAGGTATAATAGTGTTAAATTGATTGTAATTAAAATTTCTAGTATTTTAAATATTTTATCTGAGTGTAAATTGGTATTTAAGGTATACTAAATTAGTAATAATAATACTGTTAATTGCTAAAATTTTTAAAAATCAATGTATAGGGTATGTATAGGGTCTCGCGACCTTTTTCTTTTCGTTCAGCACCATATTGTTATGCTGAGTGTACCCGGCCGCCATTATGTTTTTGGACGTAATTTCGATTTATTTTGTTTAACCCCACCACTTATCAAACGCCATTTTGTCTTTCGTTTGTTTATCCCCACCCCCCATTGATGGGACAGATGCCCATTATTACCCCCTCCGCCATTTTTTCCCTGTGAATTAAGAGCCTTAGGATTTAGGAAACGGCTGAGTGTGCCCGACCGTCATTATATTTTTGATCGTAATTGTGATTTATTTTGTTTACCACCACCATTTATCAAAGGACCAGGTAACCACTGTTTATACAATAACCTTCCTTCGCCATTTTGTTTTTCCAGCTATTTAGGAGTCCTGAGGTTTTGACAGGGGCTGAGTGTGTCCGGCCGCCATTTTATTTTTTTGATGTTTCAAACATTTGTATATTTTCATAGGGGCTAAGGGTGCCTGAACGCCATTTTATTTTTATTTTGTTCGCCCCACCACCCATCAAAGGGCAATTTTATTTAAATACGAAACTATTAACAATACGATTTTTGTAAAAAAAAAAAAAAATGAAAATAATAAAAATAAAATAATAAGAAATCAACACTTCACTCTATAGATATTTATAATCTTTTTTTATTTTGAGAATTCTTTCAAGATATTTCTAGAATGATATTTTATTTATATTAAATATTATAATTTTTTTTAAAATCTTTAGAGGAGTATAGCATACGCGAAAAAATAAGGCTCATTCGTAAATATTATTAGATTAAAATTTGAAATATTTAAAGCTTTCGACAACCCTTACATGTGGATGGGCTGATAATTACTGTCTGGAGTAGGTAGCCGGATGGTCTATTGCCATTAGAGGATCCTTGTGGTTAATATGGAATGGTCGAGTGGTCTGACCTGGCTCAATAATTACAATGTCTCTGAACACATTCATCAATATTCCAATTGGCAAATGTTATAACAATAAAGTTTTGATTATTCGACTCTAACAGGGCCATACGGGTTGTAAATTAATTCCTACATTTTTACCGAACAGTTGTGAGATGCCCCCTATATGTTGATGGACGCATGATAATTGGTTAATTAGAAACGTGTCAGTGGAGAAATTCATGGTCGTAGTTTCATCATGAACAAACGCACTGATGACAGATGGATTTGTTAATTTACTTATCTTTATGGCAATTTTTTTGTTTATTTCAGTTATCTTTATGAATGCCCTTTATGAAGGAATCTAAACTGATTCTAACCGTTTCTACTGAAATAAAATAGTTACAATTTTAAGGTTATCAAATTGCTTTTACCTGAAAGAAAAGAAATGTATTGATGGAAAAAAATCGTTTTACTATTTAACTAATAAAAATTCTAAACTCATTCATGCTTTTATTTATTATAAATAAATACTATGGGAAACAAAAATTGTTATATGCATCAATAAACTTTTGCTTTCAGTAGATTTTGTTTTGGTATAGTAAGTTGGTATAGTAACAGGAATTTCTTTATTATCCATAGTGGAAATAATTTCTTTCATATATTTAAAATTTCACGAAACATAAAATTATATTAAAACTATTTGCAAGTAGTAAACACAAATCTATAAATGAACCCCACTATATTAAGATTTACAATCAAAATAAAAAGTTTTGTAATATATATGGTATTTGAAACAACCATTTATAAAACAGCTCTCAAAGCAAACCTTTTCAGATAAAAACATGGCTAAGACAAGGCGACGGCTTGTCTTAAATTGCAGATACCGACTGTCTAGATAGAGATATGTATAGGAAAACATTGAAAAATCTCCCCTCGAAGAGGAAAAAAAGGGGGTACGAAGTGGTCCGAACAAAGAGAGGAAACGCAGTCGAGAATCATGAAACTGCGATGGGAAGAAAGAAATTCAAGACTCCCAAAGAAGCCTAACCATTGATATTGACGTGGTCCTTACGTAATAAAAAAAAACAGCTCTCAAGCCAATACTATGTACAGCTGCGAAGTTTGGGGAGCAGTATCCTTAACAAAAAGAAAAAAAAAATAATTATTCCAAAATAAGGTCCTAAGAATCGCAGTGGATGCCCCTTTATATGCAAGAAATAAGCAAGAAGAATCAACAAATGAAATCATTAGACGACTTCATCAAAAAAGGTTTACAAAATTCCACTCTCAGTTAAAGGAGCAGTCACTTACAACTTGGGAAACCCAACAACAACCCGAAGACTGAAGCCCAGGCTGATGTAGGACATCCTGTTATGAATTATCTATTTCTATTATTCTCATTATTTTGCTCAAATTAACTTTTTTTTCCCATAAGAAGACAGTTATTTATTTCATTAAATCTATACTTGTCATTGCTTTTCTCGTTAATTTTTCTTTTCTTCTCTAACTTCTTAAGAATTATTATTTTTATGTATTTATTTTGTTTTATGTTTTATTTATATATTATAAATATAGTTTTTCCTTTATAATTCATCGTCATTATTCATAATTGTTCAATTTTTATAGTGTTGTAAATAGTTAGATGTATCTTTTTGGAGAGACTATCCCCCCTTCTCTTAATCAATTATTAAACAAACAAAAAAATAAAATTATTATTGTCATTACTATTATTTTTTTTATTTAAATTTTTTCTCAAATTATATTTTTCATTAGAAGTAGTCATTTATTTTATTAAATCTATAAATTTATTTTTTAGTTAACATTATTTTATATTTCCTTATAAGCATTATTATCTTTATTTATGGATCTTTTCATAAGTCATTATTATTATTCACAGTCATTCAATAGTTGTAGAATATAAATAGTTATAGAAGTCTTTAGCATGAAACTATACCTCCCATAACCAGTTATTAAACAAAAATATAAAATAAATTTTTTACTCTGTGTTTGATCATCACTGAGATACCCTGCATATCAATATAGGATTTTTTAATTTTTTTCGTTTAATCATTGGCAATTCCTACAATTCTAATATTTTAGGATTTTAGATACAATCTCTCCCCACTGACAATAGGAATTATTGAAATTTAATGTAATATAGTATGGTAATTATCTAAATTAACAAAATAAGATCCACTCTGTACTTTTTTTTTTTAAGTAGCAGTTCTAAATATGATTTATAACAAACAAAACAGATTAGAAAATCTCATTATTATTTTTTAAATTACGCTAAAATTTCATTATAAGATGTTTATTATTCAAGAAGATTTATTTATTTTTTTATGAAGGGAAAATTTTTAATTCATTAATATATGACCTTGGAAACATATTTTACAAAAGTTACAAGGAGTTTGTAAGTTCGATTCAGATTTCAAATAAAGTAAAAGAAAGTAAGGAACAAACAACAGCAAGAAAGGAATGACTATAAATTTGAAAAAAGTACAGTAAGTGCCTATTAACATTTTATTTTGCCAAGTTTGATGGGTTTGAAAATGTTTTTACCCTGAAGTTAGCGAGAAGTTAGAAGAGCCTTAACATCATCCAGGCACTCATCTCTTTATAACGAGGGGGGATTTTACGCTCTGAAGAGAGGTCCTGGCTTATAAAAGCGAAACATATGCCTGTATCATCACATTTCATAAATTAATTTAATCAGTCTTACGATTATTCCTCCTTTTTCTCTACAGGAATACCTCTATACATAATATAACTTGGAAGAAATGGTGTGAATTTTAGGGAAGCAATAATGTAGAGGTTTTATTGTAGATAGCAAAGACAAATAAATATTAGAATGAAATGTAAATCCGTGAAACAAAAGAATTTAATAGTTTTATTTTCATTATAGTCAATAGCTAATCTATTCTTGAGTTATCTCGAATTTTAGAAATATCTAGATGTTTTCCTTGTTCAATCCTCAAAGTGCATTAATCCAATCTTCTAAAGTCTTTTACAATATCCAATCTTCCAGAGTATGTTGACCATAAACATTTAAACTTTGGTGTATGATTACTGAAAGTATGTTTAAGGGTAGTTTCAGATCCCAATTTTCGACAAAAACACATCTCCTAAAATAGAAATAAAATAATTTCAGAGTGATCTTAGGCAAATCCACTATTGAATAAAATATGAACGCAAAATCTGCTTATAAAATTTTAATTTGAAATTCGTGTACCCATTTTTGTTGCTTAAAAGATACAGGGAAATGGAGCTATACAATTTCTTTTCTTTTTTAATGAATTTTGGATTGGATGTTTTCCTCAGGTTGCTAAATAAGCACAGACAAATAAGGGATCTTAAAATAGATATTTTTAATATCTAAGGAAAAGTTATTTTCCTGTTTTCCCATAAATATTTTCATTTATTTATTAAAAGGCATTTATATTTAAAATTAAAAAATTAATTAATGGTGTATATATATTTTTTTACTCTGCCACCGTCTTTAAAGCCTTTTTTTAATAGAAAGTAAATAAAAGTTTTGTTTAATAGAAATTTCGATGACAACATATAACGGGATATTTTCATAATAATTTAAAGAATTCGACTTACATTAGTAACATTAATGGGGAAATTGATTCAATATATTATAATATTTATAAGGAAAATGAAAAATCTCTTTAACTGAAAAGTATTTCCTCGAATTATGGATCAAATCGGACAAGCCGTTTTCGAAAACAAGTTCGTAAAGGAAAATATTTCATAATGTGAAAGAAGTGGATTTCACTTAATAAAACTCATATGGGGGCCAATATTTACACTAATATATCAATTTTTTTTTCCACATTTGAACTAAGAAAAAAATATGGTGAATCATAAAGAAGAAATATGGCCATCCCCACAATTCCTGAAGATTTGATAAAATTGAACCAAGTCAAGTGGGTGCCGTGGCACCATGGGGTTCCAGAAGCGTATACCTGGGATGCTACTACCGAATGCTATTTAAAAAGAAAATTAAAATTGAAATAGCAATTATACAGTGCACTTTTTTATCTTTATTACTTACATACCAACAGCTTTAAGGATAATTAAAATTACTTTTTTAATATTATTGTTGCTCAAAAGCGGTGTCCCAAATATTTTTTAGCCCAACTAGGTTGTAAAAATGTCGCTGAATTCGACAAAGGATTGATTTGACATATATTTCAAAAGAAAAAAATTGTAAATAATAAGGAAGAAATATGACCATCTATCTATCAATACTATAGTTGAATCCAAGTGACAGAAAAAACCTCTAGTACCTTAGATTCGGAAGTAATCTATGAGGTGTTGTATTGGATAGTGCCTAGATAATGCTATATCAATTGAAGGGGCAAGTGAATGAAAGTGTTATGTTGCAAACAGAAAGTTTTTTGTTAAACCAAGAAAACTAGGTTTTTTGTTGGAGCTTGTTATGTTTGGAAGTATACTTAGCCCTTTCTACATCTGAGTATCTCAGTTATTAACTGAATTCTGAGGTTAGAGTACCTCATGTTAGCTAACCACCTTCACTATAAACAATAACTACCTACACCCTTAATCCACTACAAAGATTCTAAAAATCAAAAAATGTCACATAGTCTCTCTAGCCACTTACTCCTTCAAATGACTATTTTTTTTTTTTAAACATGGGGATCGCTGAGTCTCGAATTTTGAAGAAAGTTAGACATTATCTTAGAAATTCCATTCTCAATTTTATTTAGTTCCGTTCAGTACGTTCACTTAAGCATGCGCAAAGGTTATTTCCACTACACACCTATATTTCAACCATTTTTCTGTTTAGACCAGAAGATAAAACAAATACTTGCTTTACGCCTAATAATTTTTTTTTTTATGTCCGCTTTTAGTGTTACTACTTGATTTTTAGATATATTTGTCTGTTAAATATTGTTCGAAATATTACCAAGTCGGATTGAGTAAGTTAATTTGCATATTTGTTAGAAATCAAGTAATCTGGATCAGTAATCAGATTTCGTAGATATTTTAGTCCGAAAAGAAGTTGGTTTAAGAACGGTTTACCCAGCTGAGCCTATATTGGAACGTTGTATATTGCGGACGAACACGCTTCAGATTAGAAGATTCATTTTTCTTTATTACTTCCTGGTGAAGTTGGGGAGAGCTGCTCCTGTCTAGACTTCATAATGGATATTGAAGTTCCCAGAGTAATACTGAAGACCCCAGAAAACAAAAGCTGTTCAAGAAACAGATTAAGAAGGTTTGGTCGGTAAGGTTTCCTTAGATTATCCTGAAGAATGGTTGTCTTTTCTTTTCTTTTTTTTTTTTGTAATGATGTATATTACAATTACTAATGCTTAGATTTTATATTAATTACCGTATTCCTTTCATTCTGGAGTGTTCAGTCCTCAAATACCATATTTTTTCTATTTTTTTATTCAATACCTTATGGTACCATAACAATTTATTATGGGGGTATAGTCTCGTGTAAGAAAAAAAAAGAACCCCCTAACTATTTAAAATGCTTTAAATATTAAAAATTGTGAATAATAACGATGAATTATAAAAAAAAAAATTGAATAAATAAAATATAAAATTAAAAAAAAAAGTTCTTAAGAAGTTGGAGAAAAAATATTAGTTAACAACAAAAACAATGACCTTTATAGATTTAATGAAATAAATAATTGACATCTTATAGAGAAAAAAGTTAATTTAAGCAAAAGACGAAGAAAAAAAATAGACTAATAATGAAATAATAGAAATAGATAATATATAGAATATATAACAGGATGTCTTATAGCAGCCTGGGCTCCAGTCTTCGGGATGAGGGATTTCACAAGTTGTTGCTTGGAACTGTTCCTTGAACTACCTGTACCTAGGAGTGGAATTTTATGAAGTTATCTTTTGATGTGTAGTAATAATTCAATTTTTTTTACTTTTCGTGAAGGATGTTGCATCCCAGACATACAGCCGTACATCAGTAGTGGCCTGTGTATTGTTTTGTAAATAAGAATAATTTTTTCAAATACCGTATGTATAAAAAAACTAGTAATGTATATTTTTCTTTCTTTTATATATCCTAGTAAGGAGGGATTTATTTATATATCTGTGTGCAATGCAGGCAAAAGATTTTAGAGCTACTAGATTGCATTAATATAAACTTTTCTTTTTTTTTTTGCAGTATTCTTATTTTAGAAATAAGCATGCCATATTAAATAAAATTTACCAACTTAAAGAACGAAAAGAGAAAAGCAATAACATAAAATATTTCGAAACAAAGGGAAGTTGGAACCCTGCATTTATGTGCATATTTTTTCGTATGGGTAATTATAGATACTAACAAATTTGTGGACTAATAAAATTTTAAAATGTACGTAATGCATGTAAGAATAAAATTATTTATGATTTATTACGGATCAGAAACAAAAAAGAATTATTGAATAAATAAGCTCCTAAACTTCCCACGAAATTCACCAACAAATACAACAATACAACACAAAGTAGCAAAGAGACTTCATCAATATCAGAATATCAAAAAAAATTTACAACGAATATATTAATGTTTAATTTATTTAAAATTTTGGCTCGAAATCAAATTGTTACCGCAACTAATATCATGATATATGAACTTTAATCTCTACTAGCAATCCTTTAGGTGTTCAATATTAAAGGAGATAGGTCAACAAAATATTGTCAAATTAAATTTATAATTATGTTTCTTACAAAAAAAAGAGAGAGAGAGAGAGAAGATAGTAATAGTAATAGTAATTTATTTATTTGTTCATCGGGCAGTTAATCCTGAAGGTATAGACAAATATTCATACAACTGGTTTTGGTTAATATTACTAAGTTTCGGGACGTATCGGATTCGGTTCTACGCGATGATACGCGGGGCAGTTGGTCAAAGAATGGAACTATCTTCCATTGCCGTTCCATCACAAGCTGGACAAAGATTCTGTGTGTCCAAAGTATATTTGTGTGGACTGACACTTAAAGGAATTGCATATTTAAGAGAGAGCAGAAAAACTTAATTAACTTCATTCATTGAATTATTTAATATATAAGGGATTCGTTAACTTAAAAATCCATAATAATCTCTTTTTTTATTATTATTTTTTGTTTTTAATTTTGGACTTTTTTTTTCAGACACATATTAATCACTTAGTCAAATACGTTTAGTCATTTACTGATTATGTATAACTGTTAACTAACACGGCTAAAATCGAGAGGCTACAGGTTGAATGGAATACATTTATTTGGATTGTTGATTCATTGAGATTTGAATTAATTAATCGATTTTATTTTGTCTGTCTCTTCGAAATAACTGGGCTGTAATTGGTCGTGACCTTCCTAAAATAGGAACTATTTCAGTGGCCAGTGAAGGAGCACATGGGCCCAGCTGTTCTATATCCCAACAGCTGTCAGGACGTGAGTTCTAGTTGTACGATGTGTAGTAAGTTCGATGAACCCGCTGTACTGTGTAAAGTGTAAAGTGTAAATGACTAGTCCCAACGGCTATAGTTTCAATAGGGCTGTAAGCAGGATACATTTTGACGAACTAGTGAAAGATAAATAAATTAAAGAAAGTTTATTGTTGATACTGTGAAGAAATTGGATTAAAAATTTAATTTAAACTAATAGACAGTGATTCGTTCGCAATTGATAGATTTAGGGATGTAGATTGATCTACTGAATCCAATTGAAAGTTTTATATAAATTATTATATTTATTATAGTTATTTACACACTGGATTAATGATTTAATTAATTGGTTATTATATCAATTTAATTTATAGCGCTTAATAACTTTATATAATAAAAATATGTAGTAAAAAAATATAAATAACTTCAACACGACACAACCAATTTTACGAGGGAGTGTTGGGTTCAGGGCTCTATAAAGAGTAACGAAGGTCATAAACCGGGTCTAATTAAACAAATTGGAACCAGAAATATAAAATAAAACATATTTATTAATTTGAAAACCAATATTTCGCAGTTTTAACGGCATTAAATCTAAATGGTGGCAATATAGTTAAAAAGAGCAAACTTTCAGTTTTCTAACAGTTGTATTAAAGTACGAATTGGATAAAAGTAAAGGAGTTATGAACGATAATATGGAAAATTTCTAGAAAAGGAAGATTAGTAAAAAAAATAAATAAATAAAAATAACGCAAATAGTGATTAAAATATTTATAATGAGCCAACATTTCGCCACACGTTGCAGGGCTTGATCAAGGCTAAAAAAGATACAGACACTTAAATGAAATAAACATGAATGAGAAAAGTAAGTGAACAATTAAAAAGATGTACAATTACCTATAACTTTTTATTATTCTTATTTAGTTTTTACGTTTCATTGTACCTCTTTATAATTTTTAATTTAATTTTCTCATTCATGTTTACTTCATTTAAGTGTTTGTATCTTTTTTAGCCCTGATGAAGCCCTGCAACGTGGGGCGAAACGTCGGCTCAATATAAATATTTTAATCACTATTTGAGTTTTTTTTTTACCACTCCCACACCATCTTCCTTTTCTACTATTACACGCGGTCAACCATCGATTTTCCTGTGGAAAATTTCTAGTTTTTAATTTCTTTGAAAATCGCTATTTAAACATTTCAAATGACGCTATGAATGAATATGATTTACGTTTTAATAAATCAATTCGACCAACATTACTGAAATCCTCATTATATTTTGTTTTGTTTTTTTTAGTGAATAAAAAATAATTTAACAGCACCAGTAATATTATTTTCTTATCCTTCAGAAAGAGAGGAATGAATTGGAATATAACAACCATTTCTTACTGCGCCAAAAATGCTTAATTTTGTTATAACGTTTTTTTACCGTAGGTATCAGAACTACCTATAACCTTCCCAGGAAAATCCATAAACATTAAGCAAAATGTCACATCATAATGGGATAAACGGTATGGCCGTCCATAAAATACAACATAAAATACAAAATAAAACATTTATATATTTTTTCACGGAATGGCTTAAGAGACCACGCGAATAACACTAGTTTTGGCTTCTCTCTTGTTTTTGTTTTTCCTTTCCTTCCATTTTTCTCTCATTATCTCTGCGTGCCTTTGTTTTCTTTATTCCGTCCACGCGACGCCCTCCCTCGAATTTCTCTTTCCCACTAGAACCTTAATTTCCTTTAGTCTTCTCCTATATCTTTCTCTGTCCAGACATTCCTGGTCCGTTATTCCTAGGCTTTCCGTTTCTTCCTTCATCTTTTTGATATATCCTCCAGAGCTTTTGTATTCTTGGATGTTTTGGAATATTTCCTTGTTTGGTCTTCCTAGGTCCATTCTTACCATATGTCCATGGTAGTTTCAGTCTCCTGATCCTTATTTCTGTTTCTAGATCCTTTGTGTCTTATAAATTTCTTTGTTGGGCCTTAGCCTGTATCCTTCATGTGTTTTTTTGGGGCCATTGATTCTTAATAGGATTCTATTCACAGTAGTTCTTCTAGACCGGGGAGGCATGTGGTTTCCGCCCAGTATATTATTACCGGTTTGACTCTTGTATACATTATTGGTTGCAAAACTATGTTTCTCTAGTTATTCTTTCCTTTTTTTTCCGCATCATTGTTACATATAGTCTCGCCCAGGTACTCAAATTTGTTTGTTACTTTTATTGGTCCGTATTTTGTCTCTTCTTGAAATCTGGATTTTGGTAAGATTTGTAGACCTTTTTTCTTTTTTTGGCTCTGTGATTGTTTGGTCGATCGGATCTTCTTTCGCTTCTGCCAAAAGGGCAAGGTCGTCTGCGTAGGAAAGGCACCCTACTTTGACGTGGTTTTTCTTGGTCCTAATTGTCGCATCCATATTATTGGTGGAGGTCTTTCATGATCTTATTCAGTACCACGTTGAACAGAGTTGGGGAGAGGTCAACTCCTTGTCTGAGTTTCGTTTTTATTTATTTATTTATTATTATTAAGAATGAACGCTGTATAACATGAGTTTGTTTTGATCAAATAATAATGATCAGTATAATATTTTTTTTAAATAATTTAAATATTAATATAAAGATGCGTTTAAACCTGATACATTGGGAAATTCAAAAAATTAAACATTACACCTAATGAAAAAGTAGTCGTACTAAAATATTACATGTTAAAAAAAATTACTCAAAAACTATGCTTAAAATTGAAATTATCGACATTGTGAAACCCCGTTACTGTTAAATCCCTACTTTTCAGTGTATTCAATTGAGTTTACTATTGCTAATAAAAATCGATGGTATGTATACGTTTATATTTGAATGTAATTATAAAAAGTAATGAAACAAGCCCCTTGGGGGAATTATAAAGGTAATTTAATTTCCCCATTTATTAGATTGTGCTGTTTCCACCATTGTACTAGTGTGATAAAAAAAATATATAGAAGGACGAGTAAACATTGCGAGCAAACAGTTATGTAAATGTCCTCGGCTTATGTCTCGCCTTGATACGATGTGCCATCCTCTTATCAGAGACCTGATTTGATTACGAGGTACAAGGCAATGTAATGTGTATACATAGATATGTATAAACAGTCTATATGTGGGTCTACGCATGTATGAATGTGTACAAATTAGCTTACGCACCACCTCGAAATTTGAATATTCTAACAATTTATAGAATATCAGAGAAATTATATATTAATTTAATTTGGATATTTCAGAAAATAAACCGCCATTATTTGAAGTACATTTAATTATGGAAGCATTTAATATTTATTAATTATTGTGAAACTACTTCTTTTTGGTACAATCTTTATTTCATTTTCACGTGTAATCGATGTTTAGGAGCTTCCCCCTTCTCAGCTTTCCTCTCTTGATTAAATTAACTTTTGAAGCCTATTCTTTCTTATTTTGATTAATTTAAATATCATATAATTGATTGATATAACTGAGAACTTGTTTTTGTTACACTAATAATAATATAAGAGGAGCGATAACAATTGTACATTTATTCTGTAACTGTTGCCTTGAGTCAATCCTGTGGGTTCAGTTGCCTCTTCGAGGCTCATCCAGTGTGTATAAAGTGGGGTCTCTTGATTGCGAAAAAAGTCTGACGGTCCAGAGTGATTCTGACCTAATGTACGTTGGTCAGGAACAGCAGTTCCTTACGAAGTACTGAATCCCGGACCCTTCGTGGGTTGTATCGGTACAGATTTTTACTTTCATTAATAATATAAACCAAATTATACTAAATACCGATTAATTAAAATATTAGTAATAAGAAGATCAATCGAGTAAATAAAATAATCTTGTATTCAGAATAATATTATGGGTTCATTACTAGACGAGTTTGCCTTTATTTTAATGAGCTGTAGTGAAAACTCTTCCTTTTCAAGAGTTTTTCACTACAACTCATTAAAATATATTCAGATTGAACCATACGGGTTGTTATAACTCCCCGAAACACTTTTAATGATTTTTAGAAATAGCATAATTGAACCAACATATGCCTTAAGGAACTAACCAACGTTTTTGTCTACCAAGCCTTATAAGTTATTTCAATTTTTTTTTAATTACATAACATAAAACCAAGACACAAGGTTTTTCTATTTTAGCTGTTGAAATTAATTAATGGTTAATGTTTTTCGCCAAAGCACTCTTCTTTGGTTAAAAAATTTGCCGCACCATTATCATGCTTAAAAAAAAAATTAAAAATACCGGCACAATTATACCTTAGGGCGCTTAAATATGTAGAAAAAAAAGTAAATGCTCAAATGAACAGTATATTTGCTTTTTTTTATTATCTAAAAAAAAAAGTTGAGAAAGTGGCATTCACTTAGAGAACCCACTTGATACGGTCTATATCACTATTAGATATAACCGATTTAATGTCTATTGGCGGGGCCGGTTCGAATCCGGCTTGGGGTGTTGATTTTTTCATCGAGTGGTGGTCCCACAAAATGAAAAAATTTGATCCCCAACCATGGTTAAGCAGTATAGGAATCCAATGGTCTTGGCCGAAAAAAGAAATAATCAAGGCATTAGGTCTTAAAAATACAATAAAAACAAACGTTTGTTGATTTTTTATTGCACTGTTATTTGTTTTTAAATATGTGAGGTTTGCCAAATTTATATGATTCAGTTCTAAATACAGGGTTTGATATAGTTAATATATAAAATTTTCTTTATAAAAACAGGTCAATGGCATATTTATGTAAAATAGTTTCATCTATAAACAAGTAACTTTTTTTTTATCAGGACTATACTTATTGTATTAATCAGAATATACACATTATATGTTAATGAATTCGTTTAAATTTTTATTTATTCTAACAATCTAAGTTGTTCTTATTCTTTCGTTCGGAGTTCACACTATTATTTTCAATTATTATTGTCCGATGTTGCAGCTAGTGACGGAACAATTACCATTAACTGTTATGTAATGAGAAGACCTTGAGGACGTTATTCAAACAATAATTGAAAGTGGCTTTTATATGGGGGGCAACCAGCTTCGTTTTGTTCGACCTCACCATGTTCGGGATTATGTGGACGTTTCTGTGTCATTTTTTTGCTAAAACTTCTTGTTCAACTAATTGTTATGATGGTTATTCGAAAACAACAGGAAGTTTCGAACATATTTTTAAATATAGCCAACCTAGGAATCGATAGACTTATGCATTAGTGCCAACGTTTCGGCCTGAATTTCAGGTCTTCATCGATGCTAAGAAAACACAAAGATAACAACCATAAAGATTAGATGGAACCGCCGGAAAACAAGAAACATAAGAAAATAACAAATAATATAGTAAGCAGTATTGAAGAAAATGCATTAATTAAGATTTTATATAATAATATTCAGGGAAAATAGTAATAATCAAATTAAAAAGGAAAAAATATAGATATGAGAACGAACTAAATAAGTAAAAGAATTGGAAATTATTTAAAATTGAAGTAATATACAGAAAAACATATATGTCATTAATTAAATATATAAGTAGAATGACAAAATTAAAGAAGTATATATAAAGTTATTTTAGCTAAGAGTAGTAAGTAATATGAATAATAGTAATAAGATGTTGTGAACATAACTAATAAAGTGGGTAAGGGAGAAAAGAGGATAAGGAAAGAGAGGAAAGTTGGTAGAAAAATAAAAAAAAGTAGTTAATAAAGAGGGATTCCGTTTAGAGTCAGGTGTAATGCCAAGTACCACTCGCTCTGTGAGCGAATAGTGAAGTACAAACACATTAGCGGAAATGCTTGTAACGTATGGACTGAAGTAAAAAAAGGCAACTATGACTTAAATTAACTGTTAATAGGAAATATGATCCATTTTTTTTGTACTCTTCATTAATATAGAATTAGTACTTCATATTTATATATATATACTTTACTGAGCCTTTTCCCTTTGACCGCCTTGTGGCATTATAAGGTGTTGATATGAGTCCAGCTATGGTTGTCTAGTGTAGCTATAACCTAAAGCTAAACTATGGAATTAATGGAACGTAAAGAAAGGGACCGTTCCGCTGGTAAATATGATCCAACTGGAACTAGATATTTAAAATAAACAAGTAAGACTACAATAGTAGAAAAAAGCACGAAAAAAAAAAAAAAAAATTTACATTTGTTTTCAAAGCAATTTTTGTGGTAGACCATTTCTTTGATAATTAATTTTGCGCTATATCTGAATAAAAAAAAATATGAACTTGGACATATTTGATTTTCAAACAATTTTATAAATGAATTGTAAATACATAGGGCTCGGGAAAAACGGTGACTCGTTTTACGAGTGTACTTCCGCAATTAAACTAACGATCAATTCATTTGTTTTATATTTTAGCGACTGTTTTTTTTCTCTTTATTAAATACCAAGTAAATGTTTTAAAAACTTATAATTTTTATATATTTTTCCACAAATTATCTTACTTTTAATTTAATGTTAGATACCTGGTTTCATTAAAGATTTCCCACATTTCTTTTTATTAAGTTTTAAAAAGATATGGCAATTTTAAACAATATTTGAGCGCAACGCTTTTAATCTGAAAATTGTATAAACTATGATGTTAAATGAAAATGTTCAGGTCTTTGCCTAAGGGGCAAATGATAGAACAACAAATTTCAACGATGTTATTTTTATTTAAAACAACTTCCGTCAGCTTCAATACCTTTCTTTCAACGCCTTACAAGGTTTTAATTACTTTTTTAAAGAAACCTTATGGCTTTCAATTGACAGATTCGACAAATACAAATTTGACCTCGTTTTCATTTTTAAATACTTTATTTTAAAAACAATTATCAACATAATAATAAAAAAAAAAGAAGAAAGCTAAAGACATATTTAGAGGTTATTTTCTGTTCTGAAAAAGATTTGTCTAAGAGTTTAGTCCAGAGTTTAATCAACCAATACAAGTATCAACTATGAACTCATTGCCTTACCAATGAGCTACTCACTTCTACTTATAATTTATCTGTGGCACTGTGGTAAGGCACTATACTACTAACTTAAAAGACCCGGGTTCGAATCCGGCTGGGCAGACAGTTATTTTCTGTTACTCTGTAGCCGTAAGTCAATTCTGTGGGTTATGGACCCCACCTTAAGGTTCACCCAGCCTCATATAGTGGGTACTCTTAATTGGGGAAAACCGGTTGAGTGTGATCATGAAAAAATTACTTCCTTGCATAACCGTTGTTCTAAACATAATGCTTCCTAGCGAAGTACTAAATTCATGGCCCTTCATAGGTCGTAGGGACTCGCAGTATAATTATTATAGGGGTATTCATGATGTTTTGTTAAATGTAAAATGTTTTATCCTGTTAAATGTTATTAGTATAGGATTGTGAGCAGTCCTATTTAAAGGCATGTTAAATATCAAGTGCATAAGAGCTCCTAGGGGATTTTAAAGGCAACCTGTTTCAAAATATGTTTTCTAACCTTCCAAAACTTCATCTTATTGTTTAATTCCAAGTTTTGATTAAATTAATTTACAAAAATATGCCTAAAGTGATGGAAAAGAGGAAGTTGGGCTGGTGAGTCCCTTGTTTATCTTATAACTTGTGAGGAAGAGAATCAAGATGAGCTAATTGACAACTGTCATTACATTATTATTATTGTCATCCATTGCTTTATTATTTTTAAAAACATCCAAAACAATACTACAACACAATCAAAACACTATTGTAACTACGAGCAAGTAACCTAACACGACAACAAACAAAATGGTGACGGGCTCAGGTAGTCTGTTGTGTGAAGTCATTCTCCATTTAGCAGCCCTAGTAACAAACTCTCAACCATGTTATTTGTAATATCGTTTTGACATGGTAAAAGAAGGAAATATTTCTCCATTTAACATGAGCTTTTCCATTTAAAACGCTTTAATATGTTAAACTAAAGATCATGAATACCCCTTATATATGATGGACGGGAAGACCTTAGCAGTTGAGTATCTATAAAAAGGTTAACCTAACCTAACTCCAATTGTACTTGGGGTTGCGCCACATTAAAACTTGCTTAATAAAATTTATTGTATGATATTTTCAAACTTTAACAGTTTGGATAGAATTAAATTTTCTTGGCGTTGACGATCCCGTTCCTCATGAATTTTCTTAGATTATTTAAATCCAAAGTTCTACGGCTGAGTCGTTAAGGAAATAGGGTAATAACCCCATCTCTAATAGGAGATGAAAAAAAAATAAGGGAAGAAGTGATAAAAACTAGATCATCTAAAAGTCTACGACCTAGGAGGGAACTTGAACAGAATAATTCAAGTCTTAGCTGACGTGGGAGGTTAATTAAAGTAGAACTTTTGTATTAGGCCAAGTTAGCAGAGAATTAACTGCATCACTTCTATAAAGTAGCAACTTAGAACAAGTTGCCTACCCCGCTCTACTGGACTTCATTACCTCCCGCTAACAACCGAGTAGCCTCTTCTTTCGTTCTGATGTATTGAGGAGGCAGTTATAGGAGGCAGCTTGAGGGTCTGATAAGAAAATGGCTACCAAACTTCTTAAACGGATTAAGGAAACTTCATTTTAACCGTTTGGAATTGCTTGGTGGCCTAATTAGCTTTTGTATTAAAATTCATAAGGAGAATTACAAAATATCTATCTCCTAAAAAAAAAAAAAACTTCGAAATTAGGTAAACAAAAGAGTTAAATCATAACGGTTACTTTCCAAGATTAGAAGCGATTTTAATAGAGATAAATGCTTTATTCAGCCATGCTGCCCAAATACCATACATTAGGTTGCTACAATACACAGCATACCAATCAATCCATGGTCGGACATATATACAATACATATATTTACATGATACAACAATATGTTGTTTTCCTACCTATTCCTTTTTCAATCAATACTCGTCTACACACTAAATACAAATATTTTTTCTATTTAACAATTTTATTCTCCTTAACTCACTCTCTGAGACCCTCTCCATTTAAACAAATTAAAGATATTTATCATTAGATAGCAATGTAAAAAAGATATAATAGTCACAGTAGTGTATAGTACATAGTAGTCGCAGTAGATCAGTTTACAGAAAAACAAACAAATAAATGAATAAATAAAAAAGAAATTAATAAATAGATTAAAAATAAAATTCAGTTAATAGAAATTTTGAAATGAATAACTAAGATAAAAGAAATAATTTAATGAATAAATATTTATAATCTTAAAATTCTTTCTTGAGACTGGCAATTTTTTACTAAATAATTCAAAAACACTATCCAAATTATAGTCTCAAAACATTTATTTCATTTACACGTCCAACGTTTCGGCCAATTCGGCCATCTTCAGGGACAACTAACTACAAAAAGTTTCCATTATATGTATGATCCTACAATCAATTCAATTATTTAACATTATTATTTATAATTTA
>NW_027116131.1:1261525-1263645 GCF_000696795.3 Halyomorpha halys
AACTAAATAGCCACCATGAAAAAATGGAATTGGAAAAGGATGGTAAACTAAGATTTTTAGATATGTTGATGGTAAGACAGGGTGAGAGTATAATCACAGAGTGGACAAAAAAAGAAACAAGTAGTGATATAATATTGAATTTTTATTTTAGAAAATCCTAATCATTTAGTGGAATGCCCAATAATGTGGTGTGATGCGCCTATTACACAAATTTCATTAGCCATCCTCCTTTGAGTTAAATGCATCCTTGTTTGTTTCAAAATTGCATTTTTATTGTAGTTTTATATTTCCCCGTTCTACATTTTCATATTTAGGTGAAGTGAATGTAAAAGAACTACTTACGATTACTGCCCAACTTACGCCCCAAAGTTTTGTGTAGATTGATGCACCCGTTTTGAAGTTATAACTATTTTCCCAATTTTCGAAAAAAAATCCTAAGAACAGTGAGTCAATAATGCTTTGGTATTTTTTTCCCTTTTGGTTGATTTTACCAAAATTGAAAATAGAGTAATTATGTAATTACAATGCAATTAGTATAAAATAATTGTAATTTACAATGTGAGCTGGTTATTTATTTTAAATAGATAAACTCAAATTACATTAATGGAAGATTTTTTTTTTTAAATCGCCATTTATGGTCTGTTAAACTATTTCAGTGATAAGAACTTGATGAAATTTAAGAAGTTCTTTTGATATTGAAATTCTTTTGAATTAAAGAAGTAAATTAATTTTACGTTGATATACTGAGTTACGTGGAAATCATTTTTTAAAAAATCGATTTTATAAAGTGGCATTTCTGGTCAGTCGATTTTATGGGAAAAGTTACTGTTACACCTTTATTAAAAAAATATATATATTTATATAAATATTAAAAAAAAAATTAAATCTGTCTTACTACAACCCATGAAGGGTTAAGGATGCCATACTTTAAAAGGAAGTACCGTTGCTAGACCAACGGTTGTGCAAGGAGGTGATTTGGCAATCACGCTCGACTGCCAAATTTTTATCCAATTAAGGGTACCCACTTTATGAGACTGGATGGACCCAAGGTAGGCTCCAGAAGCCACAGAGTTGACTTAAGGCCACAGTGTAACAGAAAACAATTTTCTACCCGACATCACAGGGATGTACTTGCCTTAAATATCTAATTTCTATTTCGTACAGCTTTTCTTCTTTGAGCTAATCCTACCATACACAGACACACAAACCATTTTTTAAGACTTGGGCTTGGAGTTTTAAATCGAGTATTGCATTGAAAATTTAGATTGAACATTTTGACTGCGTATTAAGGTAAGTAAAAGTAAAAAAAAAATAGATAAAATAAAATAAAAAACTACCTCAATTGAGTAATGTGTATATGACGTAATCATTTTTATTTCAAATGCTCTAAGCAAATACTTTTTTTCATATCATAAACTCTACAAGAGATTTTGCTAAGCCTTGAATTCAGCACCACCATCTTTCATGAAAACTGGAACTAGAGGGATCATTTATTCAGGAAAGTTTTTTCATTCTTCTCGCTCATGTCTAGTCCAACTTCTATTTCATCGTCATGCAGCAAAATATTTCATTCTTGCCACTAGAAAGATTTTAGTTTAGAACAGCAGCTTAACTTCTTCCTTTTCTTTATCTTTTAACGGAGACTTTTTGATTGACATATATTTCATAAACAGGTCAGTACGTGTCTTTAACAAAACGTTCACTAAATATGTAAAAAGGTTGGTGTTAATAATATAAATTATGGTTCCTCTTATGGTGTAGAAATGCAAACTGGCTGGGTATAAAAAATATGTACTGGAATATGTTATAGGGAGATTATAAAATAAAAAGACGGGATCTATCAGCGTCGCAATGACTTTAAAAATAAAGATAACTTTAAATATAATAAAAGTACAGATTAGTTAGTAGATCTTTTTGATTTCTAAGATGTTATAATAGTATATAAAGAACAGAATATTTTAAGAAGAAAGGTTTTGAAAGCGGAAACTGAAAATTATGTTATAAATTATAAAACAGGTATAAAAAATTTAAATGTATCATGTGCCGAGCAAAAAATTAATAGTTGAACAATGCATCCAACAGAGTGCACTTTTAACCAGTTACACCGTTATATATATATA
>NW_027116131.1:1263835-1269406 GCF_000696795.3 Halyomorpha halys
ATACATATTCGTATATATTTACGTACCGATGTTGTTTATATGTATGTGTAAATACAGCATAGGAATTAAGGCCTTATAAAGTGAATATTACAGATTAATCCTAGACTTAATGTAATCACTTAATTACTCAGTGAAGATGAGACGCAGAGCTCAACAGGTAATTCGAAAAAAAAAATTCAAACAAAACATGCTCCATCAAATAAACTTTTTTTTTTAAATAATACTTATAAAAACAATTTTGTTTTAAGTTCTGTTTCTTAAGTTACACAACCTAGAGAGGAATCTTTTATTTTGGCATTAGTTCTGTTATTTATAACTTTTGTTTTTCTTTGTTAACTAACTAAATAAATTGGTTGCTATTTCTTTTTAATTTATAGTTATTTTTATTTAATTATGGCCGGCAGTCTTGGTAAATTCAATTTTGAACCCCCACTGCCGCCACACCTTGGTCCTCCGGGCCGGATGAAAAATTAGTTCATATAATTTTTAACAGTGATATAGTTTTTTTAAAAACCAAATTTGTTCATAATAAATTTATTTATTTTATATATAAAAGCCACGAAAAAATGGGAGAGGAAGAAAACAAACAGCAGAAACATTTTTATAATAAATTACAAATATTTCCTTATGCATTACACAATATTTTAGTAGTGTTACTAGGGTGAATGAGAGTTGTCGTGAATGGCAGTGAATTACAGTAGAAACGTCACACAAATATTCATTGTTTTATAAAATTTTTAGTAAAAAATCGTGGCCTATAAGATTTTCCTCAATCATTTTGAGTGATATAATTAAATAAAAATGTAGGTAATTTTAATATAAAAAAAAATAAAATAAAATTACTTCCAAAATATAACAAATGTCATCTTTATTTTGTTGTTAATCGAACTAGAATTAGTAAAGATGAACAGGAAAATGAGTTGAAAATATTGACGGAGTTGTTCCTATGTTATTCATAGGCAGGCTGGTTTTCAAAGACTTTGACCTGTAAAGGGTTTAAAAAAAAAATCTAAAACAACGTAGGAAAGATTAATTAAAACCGTCCTCAGAACAGAATTCCTCACTTTTTATTATTTGATTTTTTTATCTTTAACTAAGCATGGTTATGACGGTCCCTTTATAACCCATCACGTGGTAAATAGTTTCCAAGTTTCATTGAGCGTGGATAAAAAAATATTAAAAAAAGTTTAGGGTTTTTCTTGAATAAAAAGCACTTCCGTCTGCCAACTTTTTTAGTACCAATCCAAACCCACCAGAACAGATAAAAGAACTACCTGACTTTTCAGTTTATTTGCTCCCTATTTTGCTTCGTTTCTTGGACTATATCGTGTTTTTTTTTATTTTAGCTGTTTTGAGAAATCATCAGGACATGAACAAATCTTCTTATAAAACCTGCTTTATCCCTTGTTTCTCGCCTATGAATAAATCTCATGGAACGAGTTCTCCTGGTTTGAGAATCATTTTTGAAAACAAGCATCCAACTCAGCAATTTTCCAAATAGGTTTTACTCATAAATTGAGCTACATTTGATTTTAGAAGTAATTTAAAATTAATACTACCATCAGAAGTTTTACTTTAAAATTAAGCTACGAGTAAAGAATTTTTTTTTTACATAAAGGGGAATTATCCTGTGACCTATCTTGTAATACAGAATTGATGTCCAATCAGTTCTAACTAATGTGGAAAAGTCGAGTTTTCATTATGTGGGATTACCACGAAATAAAAGTTAACCCGCCCTGGGAGGAATTGAACCGACACCGCTGCAGACTCGAGGATGCTAAAATGACGTCTCAACATACTTAGATACAAGGCCTCAAGAGAAAAGAATTCATATTCTTTAGTACAAATAGGACTATTGATGAACCAAAACCGTTACGAACCTGGTTTACGCAAGATGGTAATTGTCCTAGACCGTCAAAAATGGTTTTGTAATATGTTCATTAAAATTAAAATAACCGTTGTGTTTATTCTTAATCTATAATTTGGCTTGTTACAATTGTTTGTCTACTTCTTATATAAAATCATACCTTCAATATAATGTCAATTTATTACTGTCATTTATTTCATATATGTTCTATCAGGCACATCCCCCGCAATGAGGATTAATTCTCCTAAATAAATATTTATTATATTTTTTCCCATGGCCTTATGTATATTTAATGGATAAATTATATCACAGAGGATTTAAAAAATGTCTGGAAATATCTTGTTATCCATTCAGGATAACGAGGTTATATTTTTCAATCGTTATTCTGCTGTAAAGCGGGGAGGAAACTGGCAGATATCCAAATCAATTCTTTTCAAAGGTCTGAATATTGATATCTTTGTCATGGGCTGACTGGGCCAAAAAAATAACAATGGTAAAATAAAAAAAAATGTAATAATATAAACCACTTAAGTAAAAAGAAAAAATAATTAATAATATGATTACTTCCATATATTTGTACAGGTTACTCTAATCAAAACAACTTATTTCAAAATTAAATAGTTATTAATAGAAAATGATATAACACCTAAGAAAAAACTAACGAGAGGTTTAATAAGTTATATTTCGTCTAATTTATTAAAATGCTCAGTGTTACTATTTTTCTCAAAGGATTGCTTTAAATGCTGAGCCCATGATTTAATATTCTTGAAACGTTCTACCTTCAGGGAGGTGTATTACTTTGCATTAATTTGCTAAATTTTGCCACGACTTATGTCAGTTCACGTATATTAGTACATATTGGAGTCCTTGAATTATTAAAAACCATTTTAAATAATTTTTAAGGTCTTTTGAAAATACTCAATTAGTTTTCAGAGGACATGTCTCTAAGATTTAACCACTACCGCGTTTCTAATTTTTAACTTCTTTGTGGGCTACTTTCTGTTTTAATTTAATATTTAGTAAAATCTCTAAAAATCGGTGTACCAGAAAGGGATGGTTTATCTCTAAATAATTTTTCTTTGGGAGGGCACCTCGTGAGGTGGTGTAGAATGTTTTCTTATTCTTCTCGCCTAAATTGGTTTGCCGTGCGTCATTCAGAGGTGAGTGAGTACAAAAGTGATCTGTCTTTACCCGACAAATGGGATAGATGTATCGGGAGAATTCGGGATCGATGAACCATGTAAAAGATAGGAGATAAAAGTGGTGCTAGTAGTATTATAATTAATATTATTCTAAGTATCGCACCTTTTTTATTTATACTAATGAGAGATAGTTAATTATTTCATACAAACAAAATGAAAGGTACTTTAGAATTTGTTTTTTTAATTCGGTATTTCACAGAACTAAAAAGACAGGAAACTCCACGCAGATTCCGACTATTACAGCCCTTACTAGACAAACGGTATAAACTGCCAATCCATTACAAAATACTATATAATAAAGCTATATGACTATAATAAGGCCTATCTGGAGTTGAGCTTTAGGGATCCACTGAACTTTCGAATTCCTCTCGTATTCAATCCAAAATCCTTCGTAAAATCCTGAATGCTCCTTACTTTGTCGCAAATAAAATCATCCACAATGACCTAGATGTCTCATATGTAACCGATCTAGTCCGAGCCAGATATCAATCTTTTTGTTATAAACTCCCTAACCACCAAAACCCACTAGTTTCTAACCTTGCTTCCTCTTCCATTCCTGACAATATTCGGGGCGCCTGAAAAGAAGATGGCCTCTAGACCTTTTAATGTAAAAATTTGATTAGAGTTCTACCAATGGGTAGTTTCGCAATAAGACTGTATCATGGCATTATAATCTAACATCAAATCTACTAGATGTACTTTTATGTAAATACAATTGTAAATGTCAATTAATAATATTAATAATAATGAAGGCCTAAGGAACCTGAAGGTTCCATGCCGATACCACTAATACATCATTCCAGTGATGCTCCCTCCCCTCCCCCCTCCAAACCCAATTCTACTCAGTTTTAACACAATCCTCTCATCTACGTTTCGGTCTACCCCTAGTACGTTTACCCGTCTATTCAGTGTTTATTAACATTTTAGAGATCCACTCGTTACACGCCCATTTTATACACCGCAATGTTATAACTTGAATTATATTTACCGGGTGGAGGTCCCTCAGTTCAGTGTTGTGTAGTCTTCTAAATTCTACTGTTAATTTATATTTTTTCGGTCCGCATATCTTACGTTATTCTTGATATATGGAAGAGGCCACGTCTCGCATCCATAAAGAACATTGGGAAGGATGATAGTGTTGTAAATTCTAATTTTTAAGTTTTTTGATAGAAGGCGCGAGTTAACCAGTTTGGATATTGAAAAATAACAAGCAATGTCAATATACAAATAATAAAAAAAATCGGAATTTAAGCCTGTTCATAAATTTTAATGAAGATAAATTTTGATGAAGAGAATTTTATGATAATAAAGCTTCAATAGCTCTTATTTAAAATAAATTAATCGTACATTGCTATATTAAGTTTAATGGAAATAATTTTAATCGTAATTTTCTGTTGTTGAGAAAATCGATTCTATAAACCAGCACTTCCAAATAAACCGATTTTATTTTTTAAAATATTGTAAAATCCCAGGAATGTTCCCGCCTGAAGTATTTAATTTCAGTTTCGTATGACGTTTTGATTTTTGAGCTAGGCTGTTCTATCTCATACAAACAGACAATTTTGCGAACCTTGGTTGTTTGGACATAAGAAACATCAAAACGTAATACACTTCGAAAACTCGAATTCGGGATTGTGCTAAATCTACTCCTTCTTACAATATGCTCTATGAATAGGTAAGTGAAAATAAAAATGGATGTTTAGATTTCATAGAGTCAGTGTATTATCAGTTACTCCGCTGAAAGAAGGCGGTAAATAAAATAACGTGTTTACCTTCCGCAGAAGGCAGTACTGACCTGCCAGGGACCAACGGGCTAAAAATACTCCCGAAAATATTTGGCCACTCTCCTAAAGTACTATAAAAAGAGAGTCTTAGTCACCAGCAGATGTACCGATAGCAGGCCGAATGCGAAGTTTTGTTCTGAAGGTATTTTTAGTATCAGTTGGCACTCACTTCACACTATTTACATTTCGACCTAGGAATCTCAGTTCGCCGGCCGTTTCGGATATTATACTAGGGAGATTTAGGAACATTTAAAATATTTCTAAAGAATAATTCGAAATAACAAAAAAAAAAAAAATGTGAATTTAAAAAGGAAATGATGAGCCTTCAACAATTCACTTTCCAAAAAATTACGATTCTGAAAAAAAAACTCTCATATTTTCATCCATTAAGTACCTACATATGTACTTGTACATATGCACTATATATATATTGGAAGAACTCTGTAGGCGTCAGGAATATTATCAGCATGAGAGGCCTCTGGTTTGAATCTCGTGGAATAATACCAGATAAAACAAGGAGCTTCTTAGAAGTCATCGGGGATATTGCGATCTTGGCGGAAAATATTATTTTGAACTGGGGATCATACATCATCACCCGCATGGGAATTAGCTCTGAGATAATTCATTGGTTTATTTATTTTAGTATGTGAACCCGCCGATTTGTGTTTTAACTTATTTATTCATTAAATTATTTTCTTATTTTTATTTATTTATATTT
>NW_027116131.1:1269456-1277527 GCF_000696795.3 Halyomorpha halys
TCAAGTATTTCTTTTAACCAAATTTTTATTATATTTTTCTTTAAATATATGTATTAATTTTGTTTTGGTAAAATGTAATTATTGGTTTGTTTTACTGTTATCTGATCTACTGCTTATTTCTCTGTGAGGTGTAGATAGTTGACCACTACTACTGTATATAAATGTACATTAATCAATTATTATTTCTCTGGTTAGATCTCACATTGCTGTCTAATAATGAATTCGTTTAACGGGTTACTAGAGAGGATCTGAGAGGGGGAATTCGGGAGAGTGAATTAGTCGATCAAATGAAATAAAAATTGTGAAATGGTGAAATAGAAGGAACAAGAAAGGGAAAGAAAAAATGAATGAATTGAAATATTTGTATTTAGTGTATAGACTGGAATAGATTGTAAAACGGAACTGTGGAAAAAAAAATGTTTTATTTCTTTTTTATTATATAATGTAAATATATGTAATTTATATATGTCCGATCAGGGATTGATTAGTATGCTGTGTAATGTAGCAACCCGATGTATTTAGGCAGCATGGATGAATAAAGCATTTCTCTCTCTAGTAAGCTATATATTCTGCCAGTGCAAAATTTCGAATTCGAGTGCTAATAAAAATTTTAAGGTCCGTCGAGCCTAATTAACGAAGTCTCACAAAATGGTCAGTGTGTGGTAGACCTAGCTGAAAGACGAAAATCAGTACGAAACTGAAATTACATATTTAAGGCGGGCTTTTCGATAAAATCGGCCTTCCAAAAGTGCTACTGTAATGGATCCATTCTTCACATTTTTCTTAAATTCACTATATTAAGGTTTATTTAATTAATCATTAAAATCAAGTAAGTCTCATTCTCATTGAAATAGTTTTAAAGGGCTTAAATGCATATTTTCCCAAAATTCTTCCTCTAAAATATCTTTAATTTTGTTTATTTTAAAACAATAAACATTTAACATTGGTAAAACTATTAAACAATGGATAAATGGAAAATATTGAGCTTAGTGATTAAAGGAGAAAAATGAAAAATAAAGACTTTCAATTCAAACGGGAGAAGCCAATAACACACAACCTGTCGTTATCTTTAGTTGAACTGTTGAATTTTTGGGAGGAACAAAACTTTGAATTCGTTTTCCTCACCTCAAGATTTTTATAGTAAAATAAATATTTTTCGTTCATTATTTTTCGTGCATTACCTTTCATATTATTTTATTACGATTGAGTAAGGGCGTTTTGCTGAGGGTTTTTAATTACTGTATAAAAAAACACACAATCAAGATACTGGGCTATGTGTGGTCATTTATTCTCTCAGCAACTTATTATACGGTACATTTGCATCTGAAGTCCAGATGTTGGACACGGTGGTTGGCTAGCATATAATACAGCCGGTGGTGATTCAGAACTTAGATCGAATAAATTAACATTTTAAAGCGTTTTCATTCTAATTATTGATTTAAAGCCCGGATTCCATGGTGACAGTGATAGTGGTAGTGACAAGAGTTTTATCCACTGAGATCTTAGAAAATATGACCTGTGTTGTCAAGGTAGTACTGTCTTAGTATTAGAATTTGCTTGATAGTTAGTAGTACCATCAACTATGTGCTCTTTTGTAGCATTCAATTGACACATTTACACGCCTTGACAGTGAAATATTGCAACTTTTAATATAAAAACAATCCTATATATATAATTTATAAACTTTTTATTGTCTATAAATATTTTCATTATTTTTTGTTTTTAAATATCTGATTTTATCATTTACTCACATAGTTGTACTGTTGTGAGGTTGGCTTCACTATTAGCCTGAAGACAAGCACTGTAATATTTTCCCACTGATGAAATATTACTTGCGCGACAAATGTCACCTGGATAGGTGTTTTAAATGAATCAATCAAATAGCTTAAACTATTAGTTCCTATATATTTATTTGTTTAATATTTTGTATGTTAGTTGTTCTTCCTATAAATTTCAATGTGTTTTTTTTTGTTTTATATTAAGCAGTGACCTTTTCCTTTGCCTCGTCGGCATTGTGTGAGATAAGGGAGTCCTGTTCTGGTAAATGTGGTTCCAATCTTCTGTTGGTTCAGTTAGCTTAAGATTTTCTTCAAACAGAAAAATGTCACGTAGTCCAAAAGGTTATTCCAAGTCTTCCTTATAAGATTTTTCTTTATCTCAGTTCCTGGATCAAATTCATGCTTCAGTATAAACAAAATTTTTAATCAATAGTCATTGATGATTTTGTCTATACAGAAGAGTAAATTTGTTTCAGAAAAACTCGGTGCTTGTTTTTATCAATTTTATTGATATATAGTCGTACTTGTAAATTGTATAATTTACCAATGTTTACTGTAACAATGAGTTTTTTTTAATATCCTGCCTGGTCATTTCTGACATACGGGGGGAGGGGATGGTTATCTACAGGCCATCACCCTAATTTAACCATGGTAGAAAAGTAAAGTTTTTATTATATTAGTAAAGTTTCATAGAACGGTGGCGAAATAAAAGTCGACCCCCCTCTGGCATGATTCGAACCAGCGCTGCTGCTAAGGTGGTCCCCTTAGCTCTCTCGCCTACAGACAACTCTAGTAATAATGACTTAATATTCTATTATATTATATTCCATAATAATTTCCAAATTACTTAAATTCTGGATTAGGAAGAATAGTCTTTCTCATGTTTATCCGATATTTTAGTACAGCATTACCATCTTGACGACAGAGACATGTGTTACCAATCGTTGTCAGCCCACAGCATACTCGATAAGTTACGATGGCTGCTCAAAGACAGAAATAGAAACCGCCCTATATATAAACAGAACAGCTTCCGACAGCCCCTTTGTGACCCTACTACGTAAGCAGTTCGGTCCTTCCTCTGCTATTGTTAGATCTCTCAGTAGTGGGGGTGCCCTTGCTTAAGAACAAGAGAATAGGTGCAATATTCTGTAAATAAAATCGTTGAAGTACTGTGGATAAACGATTTACCGAAATATTAATTAGATGGAATTGGATATCACTCTTGTAACTGTGGCAACTAGGTCTACTAAAAATTTATCTTGTCTTCATCTCAAAATATCACAAAAAAAAAATGAAAAAGGAAAACAAATTAAATTAGTTTTGGTCTCTTATTGATTTATTAGTTTCTTTTAACTTTTTGTTTTTTTAAATTGATATATTAGCTTTTATTAATTATTACTTATTAATAATTATTTATATTAACATATTACTTATTTATTTGTTTTTTTTAAACTGTTCTACTGCTTTGACTAGTTTCTTTTTGATTTATTCATACATTGCTATTTATTCATAATTTCTCTTAATTTGGTAACGGATTAAACGTGTATTGTGAATCGTCAGAAAGGGGAAATATGAGAGAGTGATACAGGGAGAACAGCATATTGAATGAATAGATAGATTGTAATCTGGCTTTGAGCTTTGCATATAGTAGCAATCCAATGTATTTGGGCAGCTTTGACAAATAAAGCATTTCTCTCGGTAGTAGACCTTCATTATCCACCTAGAAAAAAATAAATCAACACCCTCTCAAAATTTTATGTTTTAATTTTAAGATCCGTAAAATACAATAGCACACCAGCTATTTTATTATTTGTTATTTACTGTTATAATAAAATAATTAAATCAAATAATGAACCATTTTGTCATAATTTTCAGAGTTTTTAATTTTTTTAAAATATAAATTACAATGATATCTGGTTGTACCTAATTAAGTTTTTAAAAGAATTGTTCATATCACAAGTGTATTTTGTATATTCATTTAAATTTTGTTATCTGCCGGTATTCCTCAAGGAAGTATCCTAGGTTCTATTATAGATCCCAGCTAATTAAGCTATCTCAACCCTCCGAAAGATGAGTTGATAGGTCAACACATGGTAGTTGTGAATTGACCTATCTGTTGCATCTAAATATTGTAGTCACGCATCTGTACAGTACAGTATACACACATCTGAATTCAGCCATTGAAGAATAGTGTCAAAAATAATGGACTAAAATAAATTCCTGAAAATAACAAATAATTTCTAATCTTATCAATTTTATCGCTAAATCACTACAGCCTTTGCTAGAGTATACTTAAATATTCCAATAATACTGGTTGAACATATCTACTATTCCATCCTTACGAACGTCCTTCATGGAATTATCTTACAAGAAGTAAGAACGAGATTAAACTACTCAGCATTTACTAGGAAAACGTACTAAATTCTTATTTTTATGAAAATAGCCCATAGACATTAACGTTATTAGGCCTATTTCGAGATACGGAGATGAGCTTTGGGGTTTTGCGCAACCATCAAATTTCACCCGAATTCTTGTTCACAGTACCAGTACAAACTATTTTTGTGTTTGTATATATAATTTTAACAAAATACAAATAAAATAAACCCTAATCATATAGAAGCACACTGTATTACCGGGACCTAAAGTTTATTATAAAATAGGAATTAGAAGAGAAAACTGGATAAAACTATTTATTTGACAATGTAAATCTGCACAAATGTTGTGTAGAGTAGTTGTAGGTTGGTTGATCCATCAAAATAGAAAAAGAAGGAAAAAAGATAGTAAAAATGCATATATTTTTTTAAAATATCTTTTTTTGAAATTTACAACTGTATATTTTATAATACATTCAGTAAATTTGATCTTAGTTAAAATGGAGTGTTACAAGCGTGTAGAGAAACTACCCATTGGTAGCACTCTAAAAAAAATGCATATAAATTGTAAAGGGACGTTAAACAATGCAGCATCTAAAGTATCGATAAAAAACAATAGCTGATCGCTATTGCTATATTTGAGTGTTATATACAATAATTGAACAGTATTGAAAGTTTCATATCAATTAATATATAGATGAAGTGTTCCGGGTAACCTAAGGCAATCGAAAGGTTGAATTGAAGGGGGTGCCATAATTTAGGCAATACTAGCGCCCCATGCGGCCAACATTCAAGACTCACCTCCTCCAGCGCTCCCTGTGGTGAGCAGAAGTTACCCAGGTTTGTGAGAGATCCTCTTATCTTCTATATAGATTCTCAATTCTTTTTTATTCACTCATCAGTAAAATCTATCATGAGTGAGTAGATTTACTGCAGTGGTTCCTAGCAGCAGAGGAGAGAGAGGTATAGGAATGCGGAGAGAAGAAAGGAAGCATGGAGTAATTGCACTCAGTTCAATATAGTTAACCTCCACTTCATCATCAACCACCTCATTATATCTACAATTTTCCATAGCCCAGTCATTCAAAATTAATTAACCCTTTTAACCACCCACTTTCGGCCACCCCCTACACCACTTGTAACGGATATAATAGAATTTGATTTTAATTCAATCATGTTTTATATTTCAATCATACAATCCACTAAAACCCAATCAGCCAACCAAAGTGAATGTGTGCCTGGCATTCAGTTGAAGGCATGAAGTGATAAAATGGTAACTATAATAACATAAATGGTTACAGCTAACTTCGCTGTAAAATCGTTAATACTGCTCCAATTTCGGTGATTTTATTTTATCTATTGATATAATTTATTTATCCATCATATTGACTGACCTATAAAATTGTGGTTAAATATTTTTTAAGAGTTTAAATATTTTTTTTAAAAAACAAAGTTTTCATCAGCCCGAGAAACCCTTAGATAAGTTTTGAATGATTATATAAACAACAATGGTCACCGAAATAAAAATAAAATTCTCCTAGGAAATTAAAGTGAACAATTTATTTGAAATGTGATATTTAAGAGTTTCAGACGATGTTGCTTTTTTTTAAAAAAAAGACCTACTTTGCTGAAATCCTCATTATATTTTTATAATTTTTAATATTGTATTTCATACATTTAACACAATCATCAATATTTGTATCTTAATCTTTAGAAAAATATAAATCGATTGGTATATAATAATCATGAAATAAAAACGTATACTTTCCGAGTTACAAACCAAAAATTCTTAATAACTTTTTTTATACTGAAAAAAAAACAGACCAGTTTATAATCTTCCTAAGAAAATTACGAACAAACAAATATTGCTATTCTTATATTAGATTAACTAAATAAATTGCTCTTGAAAGCTGCGTAATGCTTTAGTTAATAAAATAAATGTTATGATTTTTCTGAGACTTTCAAGGTGCAATCATGATTTTTGAGATTTTTCAAGTAGGCTTGTATTTATGAATTATTTTCCACCAAAACATAATATTTAGTCTAGGGATTCGGTAAAGGAAAGATATGCATTCGTTTAGTAGACGCCGAAGGGAAGAGGCGACCCAAAAATATTCCAAACGGTAAGCCCAAATATGAGCATGATGTATTGGACTGGTATTCTTAAGAAACAGCTTGGTTCTATAAAGCCAATGTTTAGATCTGAGGGGTCTATGATAGATGTGCTTATCCTCTGAGGAGGAAATACTGGAGATATTTTCGGCTGATTGTCTATAGATAGCGGGGATCGGAACTGGCCAGTAGCCAACGCTTGTTGTGGGTGTGACAAGAGAGAGGACATAGCTATCTGTTGTAGGTACATCGCTACAACCTCATGACTAAGTTCCTACTTTGCCAAGTATCGGTCAGATTCCACTCCTCTAACATATTAAAAATTAAACTAATCGGTTTTAGCAAGTGAATAGCACGGTTTGGCCAGCATAATAATGGTTAAATATCTTAATAACCATTTTAAAATTATCATTTTTTATTTGCCCCACTTCGCAGGGTTAAATGAAAAAAACAAGATACAAACATCATAGAATTGACAAAACATAAAAATAAAAAATGTTATGTTTATAAAGTATATACATAATAACGATAATAATATAAGGAAGTATACATTTAGGTGGATTAGAAACTAGTTACTAATACACTCAACCAGGTGCAATAAAGTTCTAAAAACACATCTAGACTAATAAATTCTTGAAGAATACTCGTTGAAATAGATATAAATGTGGTAAAGAGATAGGTGTAAAGGATAAAACATATAAGTGAAGTAAATATGGGATAGGTGAGGGATAGTAATATGTCATATTTAGGTATACTTCCTTATATTATAATTTTTATTTTTTATATCGTTTATAAGTATAATACTTTTTCTGAAATACTTTTTATTTTAATGTTTTGTCAATTCTGTAATGTTCCTATCTTGTTTTCCAATTAGCCCTGACGAAGCCCTGCAAAGCGGGGTGAAATTCTGGTTGACAATAGTTTTACTATTTCGATACCTTTATTGACTGCCACTCGAACTATCTTTCTAGAATAATTATTTTAAAGTTTTTTTTTTTACTTTTAAATATTTGAATTTTTAAAAATAATCATATGTCTTAAAATATGTATTTAGTCGGTAATTTGACAATTTGGCACTGTAAAATTCTAGTTAATCATAAACTAAACAAGAGAATTGGTTCATGCTCATACTAAAAAATTAAATGATTGTGCTAAATTTCGCATAAAGCTTTTCAATAAACGAAGTGGTAAATTTTCTCTGTATAGGAAAATTGTAACAAAAGATATGAGCAATATAGGTTTTTAAAATTGGATTTTTGCCGATTTAGAGTATTTTGTTAATTTTATTACTCACTTTCTGGCCTTCCATATCACGATTTCTTTTCATCTAGCCTGAAGGTCAAATAAAACGTTTAAATATTTTTTATATTTGACCTGGAATATCTAATTGATTAGTTATTGCTCCAAAAAGCAAGATGTCTAAAAAAAAAGAAAGAATATTTTATAACCCATGTCATTATTTTTCAGTTAATTTATAAACAGAAGTGGTGGTATCATATATTTCAATTTTTTTTTATTGGCTTTCTTTTTTATGTGTACTTTCATATTTATTAGGTAAGTAATTATTGTAATACGTTTGAACTTTTATTGTTGTTAGGGTAAACCTTAACTATTATATCTAAACCAATTATAGATTTTCTACAAGATACATTACTTAAAAGAATGATACAATTAGCATTAAAAAGTATTACGGTGGTTCAACAATTGACGCATTATTATTAGTAAGACATATTGAAAACATTCAATCTAATGATCACCATAATTTCACAGATGAATTATATAATTTAATAAAAAATTTGTATTTTTTAT
>NW_027116131.1:1277607-1308591 GCF_000696795.3 Halyomorpha halys
ATATATTATTTTATTTGCAGAAGTTTCACTTCTGTCGGCCTGTCACAATTTTTTTTGTTATTGAACAATTTTTCCTTCGACATTTGACATTCTATGCATACATAAGTATATATTTATGTTTGTGAGAATATATATATAGTATTGTAGAAAGTTTCTGAAGGACAACTGGTATAGTATTGCTGTCATAGGCAGGGATCGTGGTGGCAGCGTCCTAATACAGCAGCTGGTGGGACCTCGCTTCCGTAATTATCTATCTTGCTAATTATCTTATCAACTCGGTGTGAGCCCTCAATAAACTACTCCGCCTTTATATTCACTAACAATATTCAATCTATAGTGTTTATATCCCGCATAAATAATAATATTTTTTTATTTTACGTAGAGAACTATAATTATAATTAATTTACAAAAATTAAAAATAATTTATCAAAAAAAATATTATCTAAGTAAAATCACATTTAAAAAGGTTGCCCGATTCAAATAAAACAATAATAATGCCTTTGGTACTACTGAATATTTTAAAACTCTGTTCACAATTAAAATTATTTTTTTATGAATTAGGAACAAATATTTCGTTTGTTTTTATTTACTAGTACACACAGTTTTGTTTTTAACATTAATGTGACTAATTTATATTTATATTTTAAATACTCGTATTTTCAGTAGTATTATTATAATTATTATTACTAGTGTGGATAACAAGTTGCTCTCAAGCACCCAGAGGCATTGGTAGCTGCCTAGGTAGACGATATCGGGATCTACGCCTCCAGTATGAGTCCGAAGGTAGCCCTCGAACATGCCAAAATGCTTCTGCTACCATTGCAACTGCACTGAAGAGGGACGGCATCAGGGTGAACCCTGCGAAGACGGATGCTATCATGTCCGTTCAGAAGGGCAAAAGAGGCAAACTCCCCAAGCGGTTCATAGTGGCCGCCGAAGGATTTCGAACACCCTCCTCTACCTCTGCGTGACACTTGACAAGCATCTTACCTTCTCCAATCACGTCGGGGAGAGACTCAAACTGACCAGGTTGAAGTCCTCCAGGCTCTACCACCTGCTCACTTCACAGCAGATCTCACTTCGGCTCAAGCTGAAGATTTAAAGGGCAACAATACGTCCGATTCTGCTCTATGGTGCCCCGCTCTTCAAGGCCACGCTGAAAGCTGCAGAGTTTCCAGAATTCCCTCATTTAGAGGAATGACTGTAACCTCGGTCGACGTCCTCGCCGAGTGAATGGCTTCGGGTTCTGCAGCCTGAAGTCATCTTAACCTCTCTCCCCTTCCATCCACCATTGGAGCGACCCTCTCCGTTCTTTGTACCCCCCGGCCAGCGGCTCCTGGCCCAATATTGTAACCCCCGCCTTCAGCGGACCCAGTCCAATCCCTGATACTGCCATATGGCAAAGGAAGAGCACCAATTACGTATCTATATATTTAGATATATATTAATAATGTTATTTATCTATTTAATAAAGGAGATAAGAAAAAAACAAAACATTTTTTAACATTTCTTGAACTTTTCATGTACACTGTCTTAACCTTAAAGACAATTCAAATGGTGCTAGAATGTTCCATTTAATGCCTTTCGGGTTCTGGTGGCAATGACTACATCATCTGCATATGCTAAATGGTTCCTCCTGGATTAGTTATAATTGGACGAATAGCTACTTCCAGTGCCATATTAAAAAGAAGAGGAGTCAGAGGATCACACTGTCTCAAACCAGTCTCCACAAAAAAATCCTGGGACTAAGAAATTTCCCTAATGATATGATGATATGTACACAGAATTCACCACTCACGTTTAAATTATATTTTACAGTTTAGTCCACTGTTTTCTTATTTACATCCTGTTTTCCATAAAAAAACGTATTGATAAAAATAATTACTTTAAATATACTTGCATTTACTACAATCTTATGTAAACGAACATACCATTCATATGTAAATTGGTTCATTACTTTGCTTCGCAAAGAAAAATAGAACAATATTCATGAAAATTTTTAGGTCGATTTTATTTCTTTTGAAATAAAAGTAAAAGCTGAGAAAGCGATTTGCAACTATTCGACGAGACTCTGAATCGAACAATTTTTTTTTACGATCACAATATTTCATCTTACCATATACGATTGAGTAAAAGGAAAAAAAAGTCATGATAATTATTTCATTAAATATTCAATTAAACAAATTATATTAAAATAAAACTTAAAACCAAACCACAACGAGAGGTTCTCAAAATTACCTCTATTAGTTAAGCTAGTACGCTAGGGGTCTATTTGTCTAATGACTTGACTAAGTTAGCTTAGAAGTTAGTAAATTAATTTTGTTCTATTTCAGTCCAAGACTCCTGTCTCTGTAGTTCCGTGTATACTATTCCAGTAAAATGTTATATACACTCCATAATAAGTGAGCTTGACAAAAAAATATTAAGGTATTCTATTACTAAAAAAATAAAATAATTAGAGAAATTATTATATTTTATATTATTAACCTTAATGAAAAAAAAATTGTTTTTTAAAAATTATATTTCGTTTCTGAACAAAACAAGTATATTTTTAAATATTTAGATTAAAATCAGATTTATTTTCTCGACGAAATAATATATACATCAAAGTAATAATTAACATTTCATGCTTTTCTTTTCATGTCAGAGAAGAATAGCTTCAGAAAAAACAAAACAAACAAAATATCTCTTGGTTTCGTTCCAAAAGGGTCAACGCTATTGGCCCGCGTTCCTAAATATTATTTTTTCTAATTCCACAGTTATATTATTTCAAGACCATAATTAAATCTTAAATAAAGTATGTATTTATCTATACGCGTACGGAAAATTCATCATACTTAAATATTTTTATTTACTACATTTTTGTTTTGGAAGTGAAATAGCTTAAGAAAGTTATATCATTAAAACGTGGAGTGAAAATTGTTATGATCCGATTTAGGTCAAATGTTGAAAAACAATGTAGAATAAAAAAATATTTGTTGAAGATAAAGTTTTCTAGATCTGAAAACATAATTAGGGCGAAGATAGGTGAAATTTAGGATAGACAGGATCTAATTTATGTACTTTTTAAAATTTGCTTGATTAATTAAAAAAATATATATAGGATGAATATTTATTTATTACTTGGTGAGGGTTAATAAATAGCTTTATTTACTTGAATAAGTATAAATATATATATTCTTTTCTAATTTAAAGAACTGGGATTTTATTGTTACTAGCAGACCCGGATATGCTTCCCTATTTCTATATTTGAGGATGTAAGTTAATTGAGCACAATTGAAAGCTTGACAGCATTTAATATATTTAGTTAATGTTTTAAAATGAAATTTACAACTATATATTTGTATACATACATCTAGTAAATTTGATATTAGTTTAAAATGGAGCAATATAGACGTGTAGAGAAACTACTCATTGGCAGCACTCTAATAATGTTTTTATTAGCAGGTCTCGTAGCCATCTTTTTTTCAGTCACTTCGGAGGATTTTCAGGAATGGAGGAGGAAGCAAGTTTAGAAAATAGTGTTTAAAATGAAAGGAATGGTATCTGGTTTGGGCTGGATTTTATGTTATTTGAGACAAAGTAAGGAGCATTGAGGAGTTTACGAAGGATTTTGGATTGTAAGGATTGGATACGAGAGGAATTCGAGGGTTCGGTGAAGCCACAAAGCTCAATTCCATATGTCCAGATTAGCCTTATTACGGTCATGTAGATGAGTCTTTTGTTATGAATTTAGTTAAAATTCAACATAAATTATTATTTTCAATCACACGTTGGATTTATGTTTGAATTAATTATTTTTTAAAATTACGATTTCCATTGAACTGTAATTCAAAAACTGTTTCGTGTCTCATTACAAATATTGATCCAGTAAAGATCTAACTAGGTTTCAAGTTGTAATAAAAAATGCACAAAATTAAAAGAGAATTTGCATGAATTCTACAATTTAATTAAAAAAGATGCATAATGTTCAATAGGCTTTATCTTCCCTAATGATTGTCGGAATTCAATTTTTTTTTTAGAAAATTCAATCACCATTCAAATAACATTATTCGAAAATGAAAAAAAAAAATACGGGAAAATCACAAATAAATTTTTTTTAGACTAGAATTTTCGCATTTAATTCCTTTTGAAAAAAAAAGAAATAACTTTAACAAGAACAATTCAAGCTACAAGAAACTTAGAGTGGTTTAGGGCCCTATAAACTGTACCAAAGGGCACAACCCAGATATGATTAAAGAAATTAGAACGGGATATATAAAATAAAATGTTTAAAAGGGCATTAATACAACACTATCTAAATATTGGTTAAATATTGGTTCAGAGGAGTCATGAACAATGGACACAAAGCAAACAACAATTAAATAAGTTCAAAAATTTATAATTTTTAATTCCTTAGAAAAACGGTATTTAAAGCTTTCAGACGACGCAATAAACGAATATGGTTTGCTTTTTCTTAAATAAATATAATATTGGCTTACTTTACTCGAATATTTCGGAATTTTGTCATTTTGTTTGTGTATATAAATTAATTAATATTTTTTTCTTTTCCTATAGAAAGAAACAAGTCAATTAATATACAATAACCATGGAAAAAAGTATATTTTCTGAGCTACGCTCCATAACGTGTAATTTTGTTCTTCCTTTTTTTTCTACCTGAGAAATTTGGAAATTCAGTAATTTCATTAAAACTTGCCAAGACGATGTTAAAAAAAAAAAAAAAAATGTAAATCAGTCTAGTATTTCAAAAGTTTACTGTGGACTAATATTCGAACCATTCACTTTTATATATATAGATTATATGATCTTAAACTTACACATGAAAAATAGTTGAGGATACATAAAATAGGTATAATAAAATATTCTTCTATTTATTTTGACCTCATACTAATTCAAAACATTCAACGGATCCCACTGAATAATTTGAACCAAAAAATTATTTGGTACCTACAAATGGATAGATTACACACATTACCCTCGTCCACAGAAGTGCCAAAGACCAGTTTTCCTGTATATATAAAACATTTGTATTTCGTGATTTCGTGTTAAGAAGAACTGAAAAAAAAAATCTTAGGTATTGTTTGGATTAATATAACTTGGGTCAACTATTTTCAAATTGTATAGCAAATTGACCCAAGAATATCCGGGTTCGGCATTATCGACGTTCTATGATGAGATAAGATACTAGGAATGGTATCAATCGATGTTCCGTTCAAAAATATATGGTAAATTGCACCCCAGGAGTGCTGGATCAACACATCTAGTTGTAGTTCGATCGCGAGTGACCCATCTGTGAGTCGATTGCGAGTTAATGTAAATTCGATTGGGAATCACAGCGATATGAGTTCGACTATTGCGTTCTGGGTCGATTGAAACCACCTTCATACGTAAACCCAAATTGAAATTCGAGAAATATTAAAATAAGAGTGTGCAAGTACTCCTGATATTTTTCTCTTCTGAAAATGTCAAAATAAAAAATTAATCTTCTTTCATCAAATAAATTATAAAATAAGCGTATTCCTGAAGAAAATTAGACTTTTTACCAGAATATTACGAGATTACATCAATCTCTCTCTTTTTTTCTTACTACAATACCTGGCCATTTTCTGTATACAAGGTTGTTATCCAACAGGTCATCAACCCATTCTAATCCAATTCAACCCATGGGACCGCTAAGCATTAAATTTCAACCCACCCAGATTAGAGCTGAGGTCAAAGTTCATATTGATTAAACTTTGTCGATTGATTAAACAACACCACACGCAGAAACATTTTCTTAACATTCAAGTTAAGTATTTAAATAATTTGTACTTCAAAGTTTCAGATTTTTTTAAAAAATATTAGAACAATATCCAAACCATGTTGTAGCTTATTCTGAAAGATTTTAAAATATTTTTTCCTAGCTTACTTTATTATTATATTAAGTTATTAACTTTATAATAACGAAAATAACTAAACAGATCAACGTTGATTTTTTTCCGTACTAGCAGACCCGGCAATGCATTGCTATTGCTTGATTTAAGGATGTAGATAGATTAATTGAATAAAATTGAAAGTATTATACAAAACAATATATTTAGTTATTTAAACATTGGATTAATTATTAAATTGATTGCTTACTGATTTATTAATAATTTATTTAGTTTATAGCGGTTGTACCGTTATACAGTGAAAATATATAATAAAAAAATAGAATTAACTTCAACACGACTCAATCCATCTACACTTTATTTTTTTAGACAACTTGATTATGTACGATATTATCCTATATGTACTAAATAAAATATGGATAGTTTATATATAATAACCCTCACTGTGCTTCAATATTACTATTACATTGAAACAATTTAGACTGACTGACCTATCAAAGTGTAGTAAAAGAATTTTTGCAGTGAAACAAAGTTGATATTCGTTTTTAGCACCCCAAGAAACCCTTAAATACGAAATTTTGAAAATAATCGGAAAATAAATTTTTTTTGGTCCAAACTTTTCGCTTTTCATTAATTGGCATTTGATATAGTTTTTAAAAAATAAATAGATTTAACTTCAACATGACTTAGCCAACCTATTCCAAATAAGGCAGTGGTTTAAGGCTCTATTAATTGCACGAAACAGCACAAACCGAACCTAATCAAACAAATAGAACTGAAGATATAAAATAAAACGTTTAAAAAGTTTTCCTTTAATTGAAACTAATATTTTGCCAAGACTATAACCTTCCCGGGAAAATCCTGAACATTTAGCGAAAAAACCCTTCACAATCGGATGAACGGTATGGCAGTGCATAAAGTACCAACTAACAAATGTTCATTTTCATATATTAGATATGGGGTTACAAAAATATTTAATTCAAGCTAAAACAAACCGCATTAAAGTTCGAAAGGGTTTTCTTCTTTGAAACAAAACATTATCCTGTAACCACAATTGCATTCAATTACAGCTGAAAATTTTATGAGTTTCGTAAAAGTATTTAAATAATAAAAGTAGATATGCCGTATTGGTGGTTTCGAAAATCTTTTTTTTTTCTGGCTAATTCAGATTAATAATACTATGTACCTGAATATTCAGAATAACGTAAATTAATTCACGAAGTATTGGTGTTTTTTTTATTGGAAGTAAAGATACACAAAATTTGAATTGATTATCATTAAAAAACAAAAAACACACAAAAAGTGCTAAATATAAGCTTGAATTGAACAATTTTTGATTTTCAATAATAGCACTTTTTTTTTTTTTACTCTCCTCCTGGGTTTCAAAAAAATATTTTCCTAAGCATCATAGGAAAGTTATATTATGCAAAATTATCCCAGAAAGGTTTTTAAAACTCATTTTTACTTTTGGTTATTTTTGCCAGACCAGCCCCGCAGGGTGGACTTGTGTAGAAATGTATTGTCTTCATTAAATATGGTTGCTGCATTGTGGACCCTCTGAAATGAGTTGACCTAGTCACGCCGAGTATTGAATTGGTTTTACTTTCCGAAGTATTGCCCCACCCTTAGTTTTCGGCAGTGAGGTCATTAACTAAAGTGCCTCGGAGGCGGGGTAAGAACTAACAACTCCCCGAACGATGTTTCATACAGAAGTCCATTAGCGTTGCTTCTTATCGACAGTGTAGGCTTATTTAATTTGTATAGTGCCCATCACTGTGCCTCACGCTAACCATAACTTGGATTAAAATTTCTGTCATGATAATCATACCAGCGTGACCACCATCACGCAACCCAACTCTCCGTGTACCAGATGTTTTTTACTAACTCAAATTACATTTACTGTGTTATGTCGGAAAATATGGGACATTAGCGTGACATCTGGGAAAGACACAGTAATATATTGTCGTGAAAATCAATAAAAATAAACCAAATTAGAAAACAAGCTGGGATTCGATTCAACTAAAGTTTTAAAATGCCTGCACAAAACTTCAGGAGAAAATACATAAGTCATTATTTTATTGATCTATGAAATTCTGGTGAACATCTAACGTCTACTGTGGAACATTAAAACTGGATAAAATAAAATTTATCTAATGCAATGCACCAGAGTGATAAATCACACTTCAACAGACAGTGAATAGTTTATCTCTTGTAAACAGTTCAGCTAAATATCGATGACTTAAGAGTGATAAGTTTTTACAGTAGAGAAAGGGCATTTCATGTTTATTTTCATACTGTCATGACACTGCACATTTCTTGACTTCAGATTTGAAAGCGGTATGTCATGAATAGGGACCGGATCTCTATTTTAATATTCAAATAAGTATTTTGTAAAAAAAAACAACAACAAACATATTTAAGCATAATTAAATAGTTTTGCATTGCAACACTAATTGAAAACTTAAAAAATATGTTGGACAAGTAATTTATAGATAATAATATCATTCCACTTCAAGCTTAGACCATATTCTGGAAAAAATTCAGAAAAGATAAACCAATATTTTGAAAAGGTTTTAAACACAAATCCAGGCTATTCAGTTTTACAATGGCTCAAAAACATGTCCCTTGAAATATTTAATGAAGAAGACGAACAGATATAAATTGTTGCTGTTGTGGTGACAATGAAATCAAAATTAATATTAATATAAAATTTTTAAGATATTGTTTAGTTGTGGTATTTGCTCAATTGTTGTATTAGTGAAAATTAAGCCCGTATACGGTACGAGCATTACGGATTATGATAGAAACTTCGGCTAAGTCTCCCAGTTAGTCCCAGTAAGTCCTAATGAGTGGCCGTCACAGAGTTAACTTTTTTTTATGGTTATTGCATTACTGCTAAGCCCACAGTGGGACTATACTGGCAGTATAGTACACAAACCACATTACTACAGAACTGGAAGACGAGATCAATAAGAGGACAGAGATCCCGAGTTCAATTCTTGGTACCACAAACTATTTTTTAAAAGTTAAAGTGTTACCAAATAAGTTGTAATAAGGTTAACGTTTTGAAAATAATAATAATTAATTTGAAATTTTATAATTAAACATTCATTCTGCATTTTTTAAAATAAATAGTAGGTTTTAAGACATTTTTTTAAAAATAATTTATTTAGTGTTATTCACAACTGTATAAAAATATATACAACAAGTAAATTTGTTGTAAGTTATATAATGACATGGTACAAACATGTGGAGAATCTATCCATTGATAGAACTCCAATAACATTTCTATAGGAGAAGATCTCGAGGCCATCTTCATTTCAGACCCCTAGGACGATTATTAGGTAATGAAGGAGAGGTCTGGTTAGAAACAAGTGGATTTGGGTGGTTGGGAAGTTTATCATGGTAGGATTGGTATCAGGTTCTGGCAAAATCGGTACGTATGGAACATTGAGGTCCTGATGAATGACATGGTTTGTGACAAAGTAAGGATCATTAAGGATTTTGGACTGTAAGGTATAGTGAAAAATTTGATGGTTTAGTGAAGCCCCAAAGCTCAACTCCATATGTCTAGATTGGGCTTATTATAGTCATGTAAATCAGTCTTTTGTAGTGGATTGGATGTTTAGACCGCTTGTCTAGTAAATGTTGTAATAGTTGGAATCGACGAGCATTTCCTGTTTTTTCAGTCTTGTAGGAGGATTCCATGTCAGTCGTAAGTATCCATTGTCCAGATGTAGTCCTAAGTAACGGATCTGTTCAACAGGAATAAGTGGGGTATTATTTAAGGATACTGTGGGCCGGAGGTCATGGTTTAACGACGTAGGATAAATGTGATTTGGTAGGATTTATTTTAATCTCCCAGTTTGGCACCACTCTTCAAGGGTGGTGTGGATTGGAGGATTTGGGAAACAATAGAAGGATTTTTATTCTCTGACATATTTTATTTTAAATTTTGTTTTACTTTTTTATTCAAGAAGTGATCTTATATTTTTTTTTGTTTATTGAGGTAATAAATTCGTATTATTTATGATATTTTGATAATTGGAGTTTTTGTGCAAATATTTATTCTTCAAATATAATAATATTCATTCGTAAGTTTTTTATTTAATACTAGCTAGTGGTTTTGGAAACCCTCACTGCTAGCACAATTGTCTAAACCATAATGTAAAAAAAATCAAGTTAAAAATTTTCTACAGGGACTTCGTGGGCTATTATTAATTGAAGCGTTTGATTGTATAACATGATAACTGAGTTTTTTTATGAGTTCTTGGCATTGTTACCTTAAAGCTGATTTTTTATTGTTAAAAATGTTTAAATTTTAATTTTTTAAAAGAATAATGTTTATATTAAGTTATTATATTGATATAACTTTTCATTTTGTCAAATACATTGTTTAATGAGCGAATACTTAAATTTATTGCGCAATAGTTGGACTATTAATAATACAATTAATCCTCTAATAGTGACAGTATGTCGAACACCTCAGTGGAATAGTTGCTATTATTAAGTCAGTGAGAGACCAATTCAAACAGAGACTCAGACTGATTACTGTTCCGTCGTGGGAAGTTCCCTAGATTACAGTTTAACTTATTTAACCGACCGGCTACTTGAATAGTACGCGGAACAACTTCACCAGATTAAGTCAAACCCAATGTCAAAGGCTAGCAGATTGAGTAGGGTAGTCTAGTTCAAGAAATACCAATGGAATACCGAACAGACATTTGCAACTTGTGTGCGTGGGAGGTAGTGTTTCAGGTGAATGACAATGAAGTAACTTTTTTATTAAACTATACTGAAACACTAATTAGGAGCAAATTTGATCCACAATTTCTTCCGATGAGCTTTAACCTTCTCCATATCATAAGAGGGACTATTTAAGTATTAAATACATATATTTTTATATATAAGAAGATGGTCTGGGTTGCGGTCAAAAGAGAAACAACAATAGTTTGAACAGCCCTGATGAAGTCCTGCAAAGTGGGGCGAAACGTCGGAAAATAAATTCTTGTAAACTATTTTATTATAACTATATTTTCTTATATATCAATTTTTACGGTCAAATATATATATATATTTTTAGATTTCTATACATAATTTGTAGATCTTTGCCGCCCGTACCAGCCTTCTCCACGCCTGCTTGACTTGTGCTATTGCTTTCCAGTTCACTAGCTATTTTGCATCCTTGTTGATTCTATCTATCCATTTTGTTTTTGGCCTCCCACGTGGTCTCTTGCTATCATATGCTTTATCTTCATTTAAATGCAAGCCACAAGTAAATCCTCTCCTTCTCTTATTAGAGTCTTTGCATTTCATCATGGTTACTTCCTAAGACCGCCATATCGCCTGCATACGCTACGATTGTATGTTTCATTTCGTGTGATTTTCTTCAAATCAATTTTTCTAGTACTAAGTCGAACAGCATTGGTTAAAGTCCATTTCCCTGTCTCAGACCTGTACTGACTTTAAAGGCTTCAGACACTTCTATCAGGACACTGCATTTAGGGAGCAGTGCCGACGTTTCGGTCAGAGTTTCTAGCCTTCATCAGGGCTAAGAACAAAAAGGAAGATAAAAAAAATATATAAACAGAAGATATAAACAGAATGATTAACGAAATAATTATACAGAATGAAAATTAATAATAAAGTGATGAAAGAAGTGGGAAAAAACGTATATATCGGTAAAGTAAAATGTTTTCCATCGTTTTTCGAGTATCTGTCTTGGGAAAAAGGTCATTTCCTTTCATGGAGGCCTTGGCCTTCGATAATATGCCTGAAATGGGATTCTTGCCCAATCCTGACATTAAATTCCCCTATGAGACTAATTTTGTGACATGTTTTAGAGCTTGGTTCAAAACTTATTCTAACTAATCATAGAAATCACCGCTCACATCTTTTTCTTTATCTTCAGTATATGCATGTACCTTAATAGTCGTGGATTGAACTAGCGCTTTTATTATAAGGAATTATCGTAATAAACTTCTCTGGTTAATTTTGGTGAAATTTATGATACCTTGGGGCTGGTCTAAGTATTCCATTTCTGGCGTTTTTGATCGTGGTTTCACTTTCCTCCGCTATGTAAAAATTAACCATTCACTTTTTTCAATAATTTGTAGTAAATTTTTTTTTAATTACAACCCACTTCCATTGAAAATTTTTCTTTTATTAGCTTGAAATATTTGTAATGGAACAATTGTACTGAGTTCTTCTATTTTAATAGCAAAATGAACTTGCATGAACGGTCACTAGTTTTAAATCATAACCCTCATAGAGTGGGAAATAAAAAAAAAAGAAATGTGTTTTCTGTAAAAGAAAATTTAAAAGGAAAAAGAAATGATACTATACGAGGAAGGTTTTGAAGGGAAGACACTCATGTGGCCAATTTTAAATCGAATTCCACATATGAGCCGTTTCTTCATTTACCCCACTCCATTCTGTTTATTTTATTATATCTTTTTTTATTACAACCAAATTATTTATTAATAGTAATATGACAAAAACCTCATTAGTATAATAGCTAAGATCCTGGCCAAATTATTTAGGCCGTCTTCAAGGACTTGGCAGTTTCTTTAAGCTAGTGCCTCTTCACCTTTCACAGTTGCCAACTATATTTTATCCATAAAATGGCCTACAAATTCTTTAAAAAAATTAATAACAGACTGTTATAATTAAGAAACAAAAACAACTAATTTATTATGTGCATATCTTTCTATTGTAATTTAACCAGCTTAATGGCTGACTAATTATTTGAAAATGATATATGACCAACCTAATTCCAATACTTAGTAACAGTATTTTTCATTTGAATCTTGAAGTTTGATAAATTTATTAAATTTTAGTAGATTAGAAGAACAAAACTTTTTTTTAAAATTTATTTATTGATATTTACAACTGTACATAAAATACGTCAAGTAAATTTGAGGAAATCATAACGGTATGGTACAAGCATGTAGAGAAACTACCCACTGGACTACCAATGGGTAGTTTAGAGTGCTAACTCTAAAAACATTTTTACAATATAGGTTCTCGAAGCCATCTTCTTTTTAGGTGCCTCGGAGGATTCTCTGAAATGGAATAGGAAGCAAGGTTAGAAACTAGTGGTTTGGGAGTTTATAATGGAAGGAATGATATCGGGTTCGGGCTAGATCGGTTACATATGGAACATTAAAGTCTTTATGTATCTAACTTTATTTATGACAAAGTAAGGAACATTGAGGATTTAACGAAGGATTTTGGATTGTAAGGATTGAATACGAGAGGAATTCAAAGGTTTAGTGGTGCCCCAAAACTGAACTCCGTATGTCCAGATTCTTAAAACATTATTTTCAAATTATTGTAATTTTTTCTTTTTCGTAAAGAATGCCGCTTGCCAGACTTTACAGCCGTTATTAATGTCTTGTGAGCATAGAGAAAACGAGTAATTGGTCACGTGTTAAAACTAAAAGAATATTTCACATTTAGAGATGATCCAAAAATCTAAAACAATAACTAATATGCCCAAGAAGATGTTCCATTCACATTAACGGCGCACACAAAATTAAAATCTTATTTAATATTCTACATTTAATTCCAGTACCGTACGTGGTAGAGGATGGGGCCACCTATTAGTAAGTTACAAGTTAATTAGTTCGTTAATTAAGTAACTTTCCTTTGTTAGTTAATCAAAATGGCGGATTAATTGACTAATAAACTGTAAAGTGCACAAAGGCATATTGTATATTTTAGTGATAATACAGTTTCATAGCAGCGTTCGATAAAAGCTTTGTAGTATAAAGTGCGTTCTCAGGCATTTAGCGTTTTATCTCGAATTAGTATATCAAAATAATATCTGTATTGCTCATTGTTTTGATAAGTTCTTTGAGGCTAAGTGCGGATGGATACACACTATACTGACATTCTTTCAAAAATAAAAAAAAAATGTTTTCGGAAAAAAAATTCTGTTTGAGATAATAATAAATTTGAACGAGGAATCAAATGTCAGTTATTTAGTAATTAAAATCCAACCAAATATGTGGTCAAGTCACTTAAATTGAACAGAATGAAAAAACTAAATAAATATTCCGGTAACTATCGCTTACCAATATATGAAATATACAGTAATGGGTAATATTGCGATCGATGAAAATTTGGAATTTGAGTTTTCGAACGAAAGTGTGTGATAACAAACTAGCTCAAACACGGAAATTTCGTAAGATATTGGAATTACAAATTATGTTGTTACTTAACATATGATATTACAGCAACCTTTCCTTCAAAATCGCCCGACAAGTAATGCCACTAGATGGAATCGATTTTATATATTTTTAAGATTTTCCTAAAAATAACTCTATGAATAACTAAAGGTGTAAAAAGGGAAAATAGAGACAAAAGTTCAAATCGGTAAAAACTAAAAAAAAAAACGGACCGACCGATCTCTTCCAATTGCATTGATATGTACACGGCTTCGTTGTCTATTGTTAAACTGTTGTATTCTTGGCATGTAAGTGATATTTGTTATTTTTACATTCGATAAATACTTTAATACGAATTTTTAAAGCAAGTGGAAGGTGTATGATGCGCGCACAACTTGAAGTTCCAGGCACCTATCCGTTATCGAAAACAGTTGTTACGATTGTCTAATAATAGTAAACGTGTCGAAATGCAAACATGTTAACTTCATCCTCTGACCCAGATCCTGTCTGCTAGTTCATTTTAAATCTATAGCAATTCCTTACTCAGACACTGTCCGGTATCTTGGCTTTCTCCTAGGTAGAAGATCAACGTGGTATCCATATATTTGACTTAGTAGACAAAATCTTAATCGACGATTGCTAAGTAGAAAACCACAGCTTTCAGTAGACAAAAGTTACTACTTTACAAAACTATAATAAAGCCTGTTTGGACTCATGGACTAGAACTGTGTGACACAGCTGAAAACTCTAACATAAAACGCTTGTAATCCTTTCAGTTAATTTACTATGTAACCAACAATATCCTACATCATGACTTTAGTATTCCATTTGATTTAACCTTATAAAACAGAATGCAATATTACACACTATCCTCGGTCCCATCCTCTACACAGTCTATACAGCTGACATCCCAACCAATCCTAACACTATCCTCTCCACGCATGCCGATGAAACATGTGTGCTCACCGTTATTACTAGCCTTTTCATTGCATACCATACTTTCTCCAACCCCATATCACAACCCGCGAAGAATAGTGCCAAAATTGTTAGATAAAAATCACCTTCACTCTAAGTCGCAAACCTATTGAATGAATAGATTCGTTATCTTGGACTATATCTTGACAAACGATTAACCTGGAATCCTCATACAAGACTGAAAAGACAAGAAACTGCACGCAGATTCCGACTATTACAGATCTTACTAGACAAACGGTCTAAACTTCCAACTCATTACAAAAGACTGATCTACATGACAATAATAAGGCCCATCTGGACATACGGTGTTGATCTTTGTGGTTCCACTAAACTTTCGAATACTCTAGTACCCAATCCTTACTATTCGAAATCGTTCGTAAAATCCTCAACGCTCCTTACTTTTTCACAAATAAAATCATCCGTAAAGACCTTAATGTTCCATATGTAACCGAGCTAGTCCGAACCAGATATCAATCCTTCCATTATTAACTCCCTAACCACCCAATCCCACTAGTTTCTAACTTTGCTTCCTCTTTCATTCCTGACAATACTCCGAGGTGCCTGAAAAGAAGATGGTCCCGAGACTTTCTAATGTAAAAATGTTTTTAGAGTGCTACTAATGGGTAGTTTCTCTACATGCCTGTATCATACCATTATGATCTTACTTCTTAAATGCTTTATTATGTACGGTTGTAAAAGGACTCAATCGCAAGTGGTACCGAATGTGTGTTGTCCCACAGCATCGGCATCTCATGATCGACAGGTTTTTGGGAGATGTTGAAATCCCTTATATTTATTTTCTATTTTTTAAAAATTATTTTAAACTCAAAAATTAAACGGCGCTTACAATAAATATCACAAAAAAATAGGTGTCAAAATTCTCGGATTTGATAAAATGAAAATCATTAACAAATTCATGAGAAACCGTTGCTTCATGAAAGAGTGATGATCTATTGGGCTAAGGGAATGTTTGGTCCTTTTTTTTTTTTCTTTTTTTTTTATAATACGGTAGGTTCGCTAATAATCGTTAGCTGTGAAATATTCCGAAATTTCTTTGACCGAATTCAGAAGAATAAATCCGACATACCTCTAGGCTCAACCGAAAAGTGAAACCTGCCACGATGTTAGAGGTACGAACAATTTATTACAAGTGAAATTCGATAAAATTCTATTCTTATTCGAAGAGAAGACTAGATCAAAATTACAAATATATCTGTGCCTCAGAGCCAGTTGATTAGTTTTTTATTATTATGTGAAAGCATTGCTGTGATCATGATAAAAAGCAACGAACTGTCGAAAACCGAAGGATTAACATACCGCGTGCCATTAATGAGATAAGAGGTGACATTATGCCAATACGTGATGGGGAATTTGACATCTTATCAACCTGGACATTCACTCTACGGTGAAAATCAGAGCTCATTTGAGTGATCCGATAAATCGTTTGCAAGATATAAAATGAAGTTAGTGCAGGTGCGGTCAAAAGAACTAAAATAGCAATTTAACTGTTTATTATGATCCAACTTTATTACCCAAAAGGTCAAACGTACTAATATTCAAAACAAAAATAAATATATAAAACAAATAGCACACTCATGTTTAATCGAAATAAAAATATTTCTAAAAGTTGCCATAACCATATGTGTCCATCTATTAAATTTGCTGACGCTTCATCTCAAACTCCCATACTATGAAGATAAAAGGACTTAGTTTTATTTTGTTGTAAGATCCTTCGGTTATTCGAGTATTTATGTATCAAAATCGCATGAAGAATACAGGAAAAAGAACGAGATAAACTAAGAGACCTGCGCTGAGGACAGAGGCAACTTACCAAATAAGTTCTAATAAGGTTAACTTTTTGAAAATAATAATAATTAATTTGAAATTATATAATTAAACATTCATTATGTATTTTTTTAAATAAATAGTACGTTTTAAGACATTTTTTTAAAATGATTTATTTAGTGTTATTCACAACTGTATAAAAATATATACAACAAGTAAATTTGCTGTAAGTGATATAATGACATGATACAAACATGTGGAGAATCTATCCATTGATAGAACTCCAATGACATTTCTAGAGGAGAAGATCTCGAGGCTATCTTCATTTCAGACCCCTAGGAGGATTATTAGGTAATGAAGGAGAAGTCTTGTTAGAAACAAGTGGATTTGGGTGGTTGGGAAGTTAATCATGGTAGGATTGGTATCAGGTTCTGGCCAAATCGGTACGTTGATTGAGGTCCTGTTGATTTGTGACAAAGTAAGGATCATTAAGGATTTTACGAAGGATTTTGGACTGTAAGGTTTAGTGAAAAATTTGATGGTTTAGTGAAGCCCCAAAGCTCAATTCCGTATGTCCAGATAGGCCTTATAATAGTCATGTAGATCAGTCTTTTGTAGTGGATTGGATGTTTAGACCGCTTGTCAAGTATCGGAATCAACGAGCAGTTCCTTTCTTTTCAGTCTTGTAGGAGGATTCCATGTCAGTTGCTTGTTCAGATGTAGTCCTAAGTAACGGATATGTTCAACAGGAATAAGTGGGGTATAATAATAATAATATATGAACTATAAGCAGAAATTTTGTATATTTTGTTATTAATTTGAGCTGTACTTTAAATATTACATTATTGAACGAAAAATATTTTTTTTTTGTTCACTGATTTGTAGATTAATTATTTTACTAGCTACACTTCATTAGCAACATTTTGTTTTTATTATTACACTTCTCTATTACTTGGTTGTTGGGCTCAGATGAGTAAATTTGTGAAGCTATGAATTTCTGTTTTAAATGGTACTCTGAGATTCATGTCTAATGTGAAATGTACGTCATCTAAATATTATTTCGTGACTTTATTATTAGCCAATGTTCTTTAGCTAGGCTGATTTTTTTTTAGAACCTTTTAAGTGTTTTCTTTGAATAATCATATCTATTAATAATTATTATTATTATCTGTGCCCCACGGTTTCACCTGCGTTAAATTTGGATTGTACATACCTCTTTTATGTACATGGCCATGTGCTTCTGATTAACTAAATAACATCCGAAATTTATGTGAAAACAAAATAACCAAAAATTTAGAGCCCGTGACAAAAGGACCACTTTGCAGGGCTTCTTCAAGACTAAAAAAAATAAATAATAATAAATGAAATAAAAAAATGTACAACACCTATTTTAGGTGTATTACATTTTTAAGTATGATAATAGATAATATGAAATAAAAGCGAACTAAGGTATGACTAAAAATTATTTAAAACATGTAAAAGTATATATTAAAATGAAAAATGTGAAATAAAAAAGAAATAAAGTTAAGATTTACTGTGAAAAGTATAAATAAACAAGAAATTCCAAAAAGCATTATACAATTAATGAAAACAAAATAACTCAAATAGTAATTAAACAATTTATTGTCAGCAAACGTTTCGTCCCACTTTGTAGGGCTTCGTCAGGGCTAAAAAAAGGTACAAACAACTAAAATAATGTAACAAAGTAAAAAAATAGATAACATGAAATAAAAGTAAATTTTTTTTCTTTAAAATTTTTATTTAATATGATAGATACTACAATCGGCCGCATAATTGTGAGCAATAGGTAATAGTGATGAATGATCACATTCATACTAAAATTAGAATAAAAATAAATAAATGAGAAAAAAAATCTCACTTAAAATATATACAAACAGAAGGTTATAAACAAAATGAACATAATCAAACTATGTATGAAAAAATAAATAAATAAAATAAAATAATAATAAAAATAATATAATCTCTGGTCACATTCACACAATCGACCTGAGGATCCCTGAGCCCACTCTATCTCCCACGTGTGGGGGTAGAGCAGATCTCAAAAGATCTCAACGCATCCTTTTTTTTTTTTTTTTTCCCTCCCTTGCCATCTCTAGCGTACGGGGTGCGGGAGCAGTGGGGTAGTGCGCTGGGGTTTGCGCATGCCACTCCTCCCAAGGATCACCAATTTTTTTTATTTTATTCTTTTATTAATTATTCAATTATTATTATTATTATTTTTTTACTGTGGTGCAGTCCAGCGCTAGATTTAGCGCCTTACTGATGGAGCTGCACCTTGTCCACTGCATCTGTCTGGGTGCCTCCTGCAGTTATCTCAACGCCTCCTTCTCGCCGCATCACTGGTAGTGAGCCAGTGGAGGCTGAGAAGTGCGCTCAACCCGCAGACACTCGACTTGAGTGGAGAATCTGACCATTAAAATTAAGTTAAACTGTAGCTAAAAATAATTTAAAATATGTAAGAGTTTATATAAAAGATGAACAAAGATAATTAAAATGAGATGTACTGTGAAATGTATAAATAAACAAGAATTTCAACAAGTATTTGACAATTAATGAAAACAAAAGAACTTAAATAGTAAATGAACTATTTTTCATTAATTAACAAATACCGAATTTTGCACTATGCGTCTTCCTTTTAGATAAATAATAATTTTTTTTTTAATTTTAAATATAACATTTACACGTTTCGTACTGGATAAACGTCCACTCACAAAAAACCTAATACCTATTAAATAAAAAAATATTTTTGGAGTTACCAATAAACTATACTCACTTATAACAAAACGGTTCGAAGTAGCTAATATACCAATGGCAATAGAAACAGTGTTTAAGTCTCGTATTATAAATTAGTTAAATATTACAAGCAACTATTCATCGAAACTATTCATTATGTTATTTTATTGTTTTCAGAATGTTAGCCGGTGAAGAATAATGCTTCATCTGATAGCAGTGATCCTCTGCTCCAGCTTCCCCCTTCTAGCCTCCTCGGATGACAACTTAGGTGATTACTATACCAATATTTTTGTATTTTAATTTTCATTCCTTTGTTTAAAAATTATGTTAGGAGTTTATTTCAATGATCAAGATATTAAATGATTTTTACCCCGACTTGAAAAAATAATACACTTTTATTTTCACATATAATTACATCACCATTCCGAGTATTCCGTCAGGGTGGTCCCGATTAAATTTTTGGAGGATTTAAAAAAAACTATTAAAGAGAGAGTGCGGAAGTGTCTGCGAGTAACATCTTATCTTCTATGGTTATTATTAATGGTTTATTTGACTTCAAAAGTCTCTAAATATACTTTTTATTATTTTTTAATAAATAAACCAACGACCCAACTAATGCATCACAAACACTACAGGCACACATAACATCTATTGAAGAATGGTGTAAAAACTGGAGAATCAAAATAAATCCTGACAAATCCCACCAGATCACCTTTACTCTCCGTCGTAAACCTCTACCCTCCTGTCCTACAGCATCCTTTCTAAATACTCCACTAACGCCTGTTGAACAGATTCGATACTTAGGACTCCATCTTGACAAGAGACTTAATTGAAATCCACACACAAGACTGAAACCACAAGAAACTGCTCGCATCCAATCCTTACTATTCTAACTAGATTAAAAAAATTTTTTTTTTTTCAAGTGTATATGAAACATACTATATATTTACTTATTGTATTATTTTGTACAGTTGTAAATCACATTAAATAAATAAATAAAAAATAAAACAGGCATTCAGGTTCACATCAACCACCTCAAAAATAAATACAAAACTAAAACTAATATATATTTAAGATGTTCAAGGTACGTCTTTGGTTGGACTGAATGATAAAGAACTTCAAAGTATTTCACTATAAACAATGTTTAATTTTAATATTTTTTATTGTTATTAATATTCATAACTGTAAATAATGAATACAGCATTATCATCTTATGCACCGACATTTCTTTATAATTATAATATATCAGGTTTGCAATTATTTTTTATAATATTATTGTAGATTCAATAAAATAATGATCAAAGCCGTTCCTTGGGTACCTAATAAATAAAATTGAGGAGTATTCTATCCAAGGCGAATGTGTCCTTGAAAAAACTATGATCCAATAGCAAAACAATATTCAGTGTTTTTAAATAATAATTTTCACAGTCAAAACATACATGACATTAAAACGTTTCTTTGAAAATAATGAAAGATAAATATTTTCCTATTCTATATATAGTTATTTCTGGGTATTATTAGAACAAATCGAAGAAATACAAGAATGAAAACGAGGAAAAAGTTCATGAAAACCAGCTTTAGCCAGTTCGGATCAAGACCTGCATTCACCAGGCTTACTTGCGAGATGACAAACTGGCTGTGTAAAGCGGGCTTTGAGGCCTTTGTTCCTCTTGTTGAACTTAATTAAGTTCCCTGCCTTCCCGGGCCTTCTTGAATGGATTGAAAATTTCAAACAATATCAGGTGAAAAATCCTGAAATGGTCGATATCCAAGACTAAAAATGATACTCTAGTAAGAATTTATAGAATATTCACTGACCAATCAATATTAATGTAATCACCTAGGCCCTTCTTACGCGAGATGAAATGAAATCGAAGTGAGAGAAACAAGTCGAAGCAATCCTCCCTCCACCCCACACTATTTCCATAGAATTTAAGTTGAAATCTGTACACGGGACGTGATGAAATCGAAACGAGAGAGCTTCGTCATATGCGTCTGAGTCAAAAAATATCACATAGGATCTGCGAACACGGGTGAGAGAGATTCGAACTGGAAATTATTCCTTCCTTTCCCCAGGTGCAATAGGATTTAAGTTGAATATGCACAAGAAGTGAGATGACATCGATGCGAGAATGACTCGAGGTCGAAGCGTGAGAGACTTGAAGTCGAAGTGAAAGGGATTTGTCATGTGCGTCTTACTCGAATACAATTTATCAGTCCTTGTGTATGTGTCTTACTATTATTAACTGATAATCAAGGATTGAATTCGAGAATAATATTATATCACCAGTGATGCGGCGAGAGGGATGCGCTTGGATTTTTTCAACTCTGCTCTACCCCTCACACGTGGAGGATAGAGTGGGCTCAGGGATCCTCAGGTCGATTGTGTAAATATTGTATATATTATTTATTTTTCATACAGATAGTTTGATTATGTTCATCTCGTTTATTCTTATGTTTGTATATATTTTAAGAGAGTTGTTTTTTTGTTTTTTTTTTCTATCATTTTTTGTTTTGTTTTTTATTTTATTTTATTTTATTTTATTTTTTATTTTAGTATGTATGAGATCATTCATCACTATTACCTATTGCCCACAACTGTGTGGCAGATTGTAATATCTATCAATAAATAAATCTATCAAAAATAAAAAAATAAATTTTATATCGACAAAAGAGTAAAAATATTACTCGATTTTATAGACACGATTACGCAGAACATTCAAACCCTCCTTGAGTGAAGAAGACAATAACGGATTCAGAAAAAGAAGTACTGACGATCACATATTCATTACTAGAAAACCTTGAAGAAGAGACATGAAATTATATGAAAGAAACAAGGAGATCTATGATAGATTTAAAAAAAAAATGAATGATTAATCAAACATATTCACAATCGTATTCCGTTTGGTTTACAGTCTACTTACTACTTACTTTAAGTTGGTATAAACATTAAAAAAATCCATATTAGCGGAAAAGCGAAAGAAAAATCACAATATTTTCACACTCGTTTTTATTCTAAGCAATATATTGTTATATATATGCGCAATATATGCGTTTTTGGTTCTACGCATTCTGAAAACCGTTCGAACCGGAAAAATTAATTCAACCGTTCACGACATAAAAGAAGAAAAGCTAAAAACAATTTGGAAAATTTTAACTCCTTTATCCATTTAGCCTACCTCTAAATAATTGGAAAATCGTTGATATCCTGGAAAAACTTATAATTCTTTCGGGTTAACAAAAGTTCGCAAACAACGAATCTATATATTCGATTTCATCTCGCCTTGTGTATGAACTTTTTAAATTTTTCTTTAATATGTTATGTTAATACTGTTAAATAAATTATGAGGAATTTTAAAAACAAATACAACAACATTAATAGAATATTGTGAGGAACTAGATCTTGAAATAAATACGGCTTAATAATAGGGCTTGGTAACGGACGGTTAATTAATGCCTAAAATATTAATGTGAATATACGAGTGCGATATGGGCAGCAGGAGGCTGGGTGAACCCCAGAACCCAGAAGAGTTGACTCACGGCTACAGTGTAACAGAAAACAATTTTCTGCTCAGCCGGGTTCGAACTCGTGTCCATGGAGTTAGTAGCCATAGGCCTTACCACGCGGCTACCCGCACCCCATAATTAACATGTAATTATCTATAATTTTGTTAATATTAAAGATTAAATTTTTCATTTAAATTTTTTTAATTTAAGTACCATCCTTATGCATAATTGAATAATTTTCTTTCCGTGATATATTTATATGAAAGTATATGCCATGAAAGATACGGCCTAAAGTAATTGACCTAAAATAGGTTTATCTAGTATTTTTCCTAAGCTCTTGTGAAGAATGTTTCATTATATACATAATACTAATAGAAAACTTATTAGAACAAACATAAAAAACTAACAAAAAGTGAAAAGTCGCAACATATTCCTCCAAAGAAAACTAAATACATGACTTCAGACAGTCAGAGATGAAGCTTAAAGTATCATGAAAGGGAAATGTAAATTAGAAATACTTTAGCTCTTTATGACAAACAAGAACAAATAAGGAGTGGAAATAATTACTTATGCCTGTTACAATGATCGTTGGAGAGGATTAAATCAGGACGCTACTCAAAGATACTTCTCAAAAGGATCTAGATTAGAGAGCTCTTTGTGTAGCAACGTGTTTTAATCTTGAGGTAAATGAGTACAGTGTCTCTCTCCCTAAAGCTTTCATATTTTCAGACTTAAAATTCACTTACGCTAATATAAATATCAAATTTCTAATTAAACATAAATACAATAATATTGTTAATTAAAAAAATATAGAGTATACTACATTTAATTTCTGATTGTCAAGATAAAGTTGGTAAACGTACAACAATAATGAAAAACAAATTACCATTTTGAATTTGATTTTTATCTATTTAACTATTTGTTTCTGTACCTAAAATTATTGATACTCAATTATAATACAAGTTGTTATTAAGTGCGGCCACACTTTGTAACTAATATATTGTGTAACCTTTACATTCTTCTAAAGGGATCAAGTCTCAGTATAAGAAACTATTTTTTATAAATTAAATTTTTAAAAAAACAGCTTAATATGTGTTTTTGTAGGAGTGATGATTCTTAAAAAACAGGAAATATTTCACTTCCACTAGAATAAAATGGTTTCTAAGGATATACTATACCTTAATATTTTTTTTAAATTGATTTATTGATAAATATTACAATCTGCCACAACGTTGTTGGGCAATAAGTAATAGTGATAACTGATCACATTCATATAAAATAATAATAAAAATAAATGAAAAAATAAATAAAACATATTAGTAATAGAAAAAAATTATTATTATTTTTTGTTATTTCATTCTGATAAGATTGATGGATTAATCGTATTATATTGTTTTATTGCTGCTCCGCCCAACTTCGATTCTCATTGAAGTTGCTGTCCCAGATCAAATCTTTTCATAAATCCCTCAGTATAACAGTTTTTACTAAATTCAGGTCTTAATTGTTAGGTTAAAATTGTATTTATATGTGTTATCTTGTTGGAAACTGGTAGTTTTAGTAATAATAACAAAAAATAACCAAATATTCTCAACCTTCTTCATTAAAACATATTACATGTCCAAAGTTTTGGACGATCGGGCGATCATCTAGGATAATATAATGAAACAACATCTGGAATCATAACTTATTATAAACAGTATCAAAAACATTATTAATTATATGAATGAAATATGGTCCGGGTGCGGTCAAAAAAACTCAAATAGTATAATAATTTACTATTACTACCATTCATCTATACACACGGTGCATCCATAATCTTCCGTTATTAATTATAAATTGCACTCCACAATTTTAGTATCACAGACTCACGTTGATATATAAAACTTTATAGGTTATTATGCCCAAGTAAATTTAGATTATGCAGAGATCTTATATATAATTAATGATGAATGTAATATGAATATGAATAGACAAAATAGTAGTGTGAAATACAAGATAATATACCTGACCTGGTTGTGGAGGTAAGTTATATTATATTGTTGTGATAGTAAGCCAATAATAGTAAAATATAAAAATTTTGAAGAATATAATTTATATTAAGAATTATAGTGACAAATATTAAATAGGCAAATTAAAATATTGATTGGTGCAAATTAGTATGCATAATTACTAGTAAATAATAATGTTTTTTTTATAGGATTATTTTGACTGTGTTAAATTCAATGTTGGACATGTGAATATGTTTTAATAAAGAAGAGAGTGACTATTTGGATATTTTTTGTTATCATGAATAAGATTTTTTTTTTAAACTTGTTTGAAATGGCTATACAATATTTCAAAATATCCCCTAGAAAAAATTATTTTCGTGGACTCATAAAGGCTCAAAATAAAAACAGAAAGAAAAAACATTTTAATGACTATGATATGTGTGGCAGCCTGGAAGTTCTAAACATGTTGGACCCCATTTTTACTTTAAGGAAAAATAAGAAGTCAGAATTGAATTTTCACGGCTTGAAATATTATAAAAAACAATATTACCATTAATTATTTATAATACATACATATATATAATGTTTTTGCAAGATTTGGCTGTAATTCAACTTTAAATGACTTTATAAAATTCAGTTTATCACTGTTGTGATTGGTTATAGATTCATTATCATGCCATCTTTTGTTGGTTATGATTAAAAATTTTGTTGCTAGATTTTATGTTCATATTTTGTTTGATATTGGGTTTAGCTAAGAGGAGCCCTAGGAGAGTTTAGAATTTTGCATTTTTATAGGTGGGTTGTTTGTTAAAAATTGGGAAACCAGATTATACCATTGGATGCCAAATTACCTCTGTTCATAAACCCAAGACTTAATGGAATCATCCTTTCATAATTAATTCTCTCTGGATGAAACGTGCATCCAACTGTTCTTTCGTATAGAAGTCTATTAACTTTACCACGCTTCCTCCAATTGGAAAAGCTGCTGGAGTGCACGCAATTGAGAGCTTTACCACAAAATTAATTTGTAGAATGATCATTTAATGAAACCAGTTCAATGGGGTTAGAAGCTTACGAAGCATGGGCTGCTCCCATTACAATCAGCAGTCGAACAAGTTCAGCATAAACTGATTAATAATACTGCCAGACAATATTCGAAGAGATATCGAAATGTGTACTACCTAACAATTGTAACGAATTAAAAAACCTTCTGGATTATGAGGATCTTATATCGGAATAATTCTTGCAGTCAGTTTCTATTTCATAACGTTGTGATTTTAACGTACAAAACTTTTTGTACTTAAAGTCAATTTTTGTTTATGTTAATAACATTTTTACATAAAAATTCCCGTATTTTTTTTTTGTATTTGCAATTTCAAATACCTAGGTTTAAAAAAAATGGTTGTAGAAATTTAATTTAATTTCATCTCTTCTACTTTATTTATTTTACCTCAGCGGCAGTTCTAATGTGCTTGGATTGTACATGCTTAGTTTAACGTACTTTTAGACGCTTCCTGCCAGACAAGTTACATCCAATTGTTCAGGGAAATACAAATAGAGACAATAGAGAATTAAAAAAAAAAGAGGTTCATGAAGTTTCACTCAGTTAACGACAGTTCAAAGAGCAGTGACCTACAACTTGGGAAACCGAACCACAACCAGAAGACTGAAGCCCAGGCTGCTGCAGGACATCCTGTTATAAATTCTATATTTATCAGTTCTATTATCGCTATTCTAAAATTTTAGTTTATCTTAATTTCTCTTTTTTTTCTCCCAATCTTTTTCTTAAATTCACCTTCTTTTATTTTTTAGAAGTCAATTATTTATTTTATTGAATCCATAAATGTCAATTTTATAAACTTTACTTTTATCTTTTATCAGGAACTATTATTTTAATCGATTTATTTTATTTTATGCTATGTATGCTATGGAGATTTATTTGGGATGCTAGGAAAATCGCTAAAGGCAATTATCCAAAATAAGTTAATTAATTAATTATGTATTGAGTCCTAAAAAACTATTATTATGATTGGATTCTTTTCCAAAGGCTATTTGTGTATTTACCAGTTTACCAATTAAATACCTTATATTTATAAAATGTTGTTACCATTAATTATATAGTATAATAAAGGGTGGTATATTGGGTTATATAATAGTTTATAAACTTCATAAAGAGATTAACTATTTATTTACAATTTATTACTATAGTTAAAATGATTCAGATAAAGGTTGCCATAAAATATAGATTATTTATAGATGTTGATGCCGTGGGATGTAGTGCCATAGGGGTCTTCTTGTTCATAAGGGATGTCCAGGTCTCGTGGCCCTTCTCATGACTTCGTCTGGTCGAAGTGCATCTTCTAAGCCTGCCTCCTGACTGTGGTCCTCACCCGTCTAAGCCTTCCTGTTGAGTGTGTGTTTCTCTGATCTAGATTTCCTGTCCTTTTCTCCCACTTCTCTTTTGGGGCGTTACCTTATTTTTGAATCTCAATTTCTTATTGGCCATTGGTGATCGTACCCTCCCGAGGTAGGCGTCCCCCTCCTCAGGGCCGAGAATGTGTAAAAATGTTTGACATGTCCAGGAAGGGCCTGCACCTCGTTAATTTGATGCTGGTCCCTCATCACAACTTGTCATTTTGTGTGTTGACACTTAAAGGTTAGCCAATCTAATTTTCTCAGGGGTCTCTGGTAAAGTGACAAACTTAATACAGATGTTTTCATATCCGGGGACGCTAATGGAGAGGCCAACCATTACTCTATGTAGAGTACGGCGTTGCTTCGATAGTACTAAACCAGTTCAAAAGTGTATGGTGTGTTTTTAAGTTAAGTTTGAACATGCTACTGGTTTAGGGTTCTATTTGAAATTGAATAAGATAAGATTATGAAGGAGCCACCTTGTTCCATATGTATGTATGTATTTACTTTATTCATGATTTCTATCATCTGTTGCAGAACTGCTGAGCGCCAGCCTGAGGCAGCTGCAGAGATCGGGCTGCCAGGAGCTGAGCCTCTCCTGCCCGCAGGGGACCTCGATTGCTCTAGTCTCCGCCAGGTACAGCAAGGATGTCTACTGTCCCGGGGTAGAGTACAACCGAAACTGCCTTTTACAGAAGTCGCTACAAGTAAGTAATGAAAAGTTTAGTGTCAATAATGACTGTGATTAAAAGTAAAAGTACAAATATTATCAACAAACCTCTTAAACTTGAAATAAATGACTGAACCACATTCGATTGTGGCACGAATATAACTTTGTCCGTATTGTTGATATATTTGAAAATAAATTAACGATACAGGAGAAGATCTGATATCACTTGTTCAGAGAGAAAAAGAACACGCTGAGTTATGGGAAAAAAAAGACAGCCCATGACTCTAAAAATATCGATGGTAAACAATCTTAGGTTGTAATGAAGCATCATTATTTCCAAAATAATGATGTCTCTTCTCATGTCCTATATACCAATATTTTATATTCTAGATGATTATAATAATTTTACCATTAAGGAGGGAAAAATATTATTCTAGCCAAGTTTAGATGTATATATTTTTGTATTATTCATGTTCTTTAATATGGTAAGGATGGTACTAAAGGGTACATTCCCAACACAGTCTTAAAAGACTTTCTAAAAGTCCATATCTCTTAAATTGCTTGGTGGCCGTTTTAGTCACCATAGCTACCTCATGTCTGCAGCGGCACTGGTTCGATTCCATTATGTACGGTTTGAATTTTATTTCGTGGCGGTCCCACAAAATGATAACTCGACCCTGCACATTTACCTTTAGGATAACCAATTCCGATTAATTACCAATATAATCTAGTCAGATTAAATAACAAAAATATAATTTAGGTTTTATATTTTAAAAAGTAATAAAATCACTATTTTTGTTGTTTGGTACCACATAGGCCCCGATTCATTATGAAAGCTTAGTATTGGTTCATAGTACAAGTATAGAAATAACCTGATAATTTCACTAAATTCACCACTTATTTTTTCATAATAGGGAGGACTCTTAGTGATAATACAGAAATTAAAAAGTACTAAAGCTACTACACTAAAGTACTAATGCTAAACTAGGTACTATTGTACAAGTCAATGTAATTGCATTAAGTTAAATCGACAAGACTAATAGTATTAGTTTTTACTTTATTGTGAAACAGGGTCCTGAACTTAATTTTCTTAAATGTACCGCAGATATGTGCGTCGGACTTAAGTGAGGGAGGTAAGGTGAGTGGAAGTGGTAAGTAAAAACATATACTTCATATGTTTTTCGTTTATATTTCAAAGATTCATAGTTTGGTAAAAAATTATTTATAATAAAATTTATGTATATTAAATTTGCTTTTGAAATGATTATATAACTGTTATATGAAGTACACTTTCAACATTTTTACCTTCACTTTTCATTAGCTAGATGGATTTTAGTGGACTGTATATCATGAAAATAAAACATGATTAATTGAAAATAAAATTCTATTGTATTAATTATAGGTGGTATAGGGGGTCATCGAAACAAAACATTCATGGTTAGGTGTGTCAATAAATTTAGAATAACTGGTCTATGGCTTTCAGGAGGCTGATAATGATGTGCGATGTGAACTATATTGAATTAGGTGGACGTACTCCATCTTTCAGGTTATTATTCCTTCATACCTTGATTTCCTCCCTCCTCCACTGTTCTGGGAGGCACCTCAGAGTGTCTCTACTCACTCATGTTTGCACTAAAATAAAAGTAAAGAAAAAAAGAACTGCTGGTGGCAAAAGAAATGGCTCTCTCATGCCTTACTTTCTTTTCCTCCCCACAGAGAGCGCTAGAGGTGATGCTTTTGTTGTTGTCCACATAGGGCGCTGCTGGTAGTTTCTACATTATGGGCCCCCAATTTATTTCAGACTTTCGGTTACCTTAGGTTACCCGAAACAACTGTTGTTTTCCAAACAGTAAAGTTTCTCAGATATCGAGGAAAGAAATTGTCCAATCACATTTGACAAATAACCATATAAATCTAACTGGACTAATATTTGTTTTCTCCATATATTAGAAACTATCAGGTTACCATTTCAATACCAATTTTGCTAATCAAAATTGTAACTCGAGAAACACAGAGAAAAATCTGAATTTCAATTAGTATATATAGTCCTTAACATAGAAATATATTTTACAAAACATAAGTGGCCATTAGTCGTTCATGAATGTGATCTAGTAAGCGGCAAAAGTGCCTAGCCTGGGCCTAGGAAGCGTGAATCAGACCGGAATAATCGATTCTTACGAGTGAGTAAGCTGGGATGCCATCATGACATCGCGATAATTTTTTTATGAAGCTTTTCTCCCCAAAGTTTGCTGTATTATTTTCATTCTTTCATAGTAAAAATTATCAATCTCTGGGATTAAGATTTCATTGAAGTATACAATTACAGGTTTAGGAAGAAATTATATCCGAAAAAAAAGAAAAACCTACATAATAAATTGAGTTTCGATTTCGGGCGATTCTAATAAAAAAAAGTAAGTAAAGAAATTTTACTCTTGTTCCAAGAAATATTTCGGACAATGATTGATACTGAGAAGTATCATAACAGAAGAAAATGATATTTTGATTTGAGCTGAATTTGAGTTGTCCTTATTTCTGATTCTGATTTATAGATTTATTCATATTCCCTATACTATCGATAGTAAAAGGGAATCAAGTTGTTTTGACATCGACTTCTAAGTCTAGTTGGTAGTCAAACGATAGAATAGTGCCGTGTCTTAATTGACTGGTATCTTGCCAGAATGTATAAGTTATTTGTTTAAATCTATCATTATTAGTTAATTTTCAATAACTCGTAGTGGTTATCTAACAATAGTTAGTAATATTATGTCAATGAAACCTATTTGGGTTCAACATATATCTAGTGAACAATATATTAATTAGTCGTCTGCTTTATACTCGTACACATATAT
>NW_027116131.1:1308666-1316700 GCF_000696795.3 Halyomorpha halys
AACGAAAATAAAATATATTCTACAAATATTTCCTTAAGTATCCGAAAAATTTAACATTTTGCTTATGGGTGCTGCAAACGTTCAGGGAATAACTGAAACTACAATTATTCATTAGAATAATTCCATTGTCTTTGGTCTAATGTATAATATATTAGACAACATTGGTATATTGCATAATGTGAAGGAAATAGTTGCAGAACATTTTTGATTTGTGTTATATTTTATTATGTATGAATTTTATTTGACCAATGATGATGGTTTCCTGGTTCACGACGATTTTGGACGAGAAATAATATATGATTTCTGGTACCATCCTAAAAACATTAATAATATATACATGGGGATAGAACATGCCTACTATAAAATATTTTTTTTTCTTTTAAGGCCCATGGATCATCTCTCTTTTCTCAGACCGCCGGTGTTCCTCAAGGTAGTATATTAGGTCCCATTCTTTATACGGTTTATACAGTTGACATCCCAACCCACCCTAACACAGCCCTAACAACATACGCTGATGACACATATATACTGTCTGAAAACAACGACCCAACTAATGTATCATAAACACTACAGACACACATAACATCTATTGAAGAATTGTGTCAAAACTGGAGAACCAAAATAAATCCTGACAAATGCCACCAGATCACCTTTACTCTCCGTCGTAAACCTCTACCCTCCTGTCCTACTGTATCCTTTCTAAATACTCCACTAACACCTGTTGAACAGATTCGATACTTAGGACTCCATCTTGGCAAGAAACTGACTTGAAATCCACATACAAGACTGAAACGACAAGAGACTTAGTTGGAATCCACACACAAGACTGAAACGACAAGAAACTTACTTGGAATCCACATACAAAACTGAAACAAGAAACTGCTCGTAGATTCCGATTGCTACATCACTTACTTGACAAACGCTCTAAACTACACATTCACTACAAAAAATTAGTATACACTACGATAATCAGACCAATTTGGACATATGGAATTGAGCTCTGGGGCTCCACCAAACCATCAAATTCCTCCCGCATCCAATCCTTACAATCCAAAATCCTTGATGCTCCTTATTATGTTACAAATAAACTCATTCACAAAGACCTTAACATCCCTTTCGCTGCAGATTTGGCCCAAAACAGACATGCGTATTTTCATTCCAAACTCCTTAACCATCCTAACCTATTAGTTCTTAATCTTTCATCCTTAACAATCCCTGATAATCCTCCGAGGCGTCTGAAAAGAAGATAGCCACGGGACCTTCTAATTTAAAAATGCTTGAAGTACCACCAAAGGTTGGTTCCTTCCCAAGTTCTGCATTGATAATGCATTTGAAGAGTGGGCTGTGGACATTTGATCATTGGGAAAGGGGTAGTCTGTATTTTGTGTTAGTCTGATGGTGATGGGGTTCACCAAGTTTATTGATTCAAATAAGTTAGTTACTTGTACTCAGTCGAGTCTGAGTCTGTCTGTGTTTGTCTGCCACCTTTGTGGCCGTCCTGTGTCAGTCTCCTAAATAATGGATTTGAATAGTACTGAAGGCTGTCAAAAAATTAAATGTGTCTCCTCGATATAAATTTTGTCATAGTCGGTAGTTCGAATGTTGTATGTATGTGGTCCGTATTTGTTCTTTGAAATGAAGTATGTCTCACTATACGCCTCAGTACTGCTCTGAAACTGTTGGAACCTCTTGAAGGTGCTATGTTGGTCAGCATTGGTGCTCCGTAGAAAATTTATCTGTTCTTTTATGTGACCTGTAGTATTAAGCAATTACATTTAATTGAAAACAACTTAAATAGAGTACGTAGACAAATTCGATCATTTGCATACATCTTTTGTATACGCTAATAGAAGTTTAATATTGTATCTATATCTCTACATAAAATATAAAAAAATCGGTTTATGATTCTCTTTGACCTTGAATGTGCCTGAACCAGGAAACAAACAATCTTTGCAATTGGATTTCGCACAAAATCGATGTCTGTGTGTAAACTCTGGTTTTGGTAGTGCTCGCAACGTTTTCACGGTGGTCCAATATCTTGATTTTTTGCCCTATAAATCATTTGGGCATTCGTTGAAACCATCAGATTTATCTTTAGCTGCTTATCTATTGGCATATTAATTTCATATTTCAACTTGGCTTTTCGGCAAGTATGATCAGACATAATGTTCAGTTTTGATAATTTTTAGCTCGAATTCTCTTTCTCTCTCTCTCTCTACAGCGCAATATGAATCGTTTTATTTTCTCTGCCTGACGTATTCATCGACCATATGGAGTTATATCAAACTAAATTACTCGATTTCCTTATGTTGGGTTTTGAGGTTACCAAAACTATCTTATGAAACGCAGGTTTAATTTATTTGTCTCAGCTATAAGGACCTTAAGACGCGATGTTCGAGAAGGATGGAAATACTAATTATTGGAGAAGTTTGTCGGGGGGTGCGGTCAGCAAAGAACAACATAAATAAACAAAACCATATTTATTTATTTATGTTGTTCTTTGCTGACCGCACCCCCCGACAAACTTCTCCAATCATTAATCTACGGTCAACTATCTACACCTCATTGGAAATACTAATTCTTTCTCGCCACAATTATAATTGATATAATAACTAATTAATTTCTCACTATAAGAAATTACTTCATCATAAGATCGTCTTAAGATGTCTTATCAGAGTTTCTAAAGGTCAAAACTATTAAAACTGCTAAAGTTTCTTATTTGCAAGTTTTGAAAATGTCAACTTTGCCCAACGCAATACTTTCAGATATAACTTTATGAAAACTTCATCCTGGATTCCTGCTTATGTACTGAAAGATTAATGGAATTTATATAAGTCTCATGGACTTCTATAATTCATGGTGGGATAAAAAAACTTAAAACACTTAAAAATGATGTCTTCAACTTTCTTCACCATTATAGAAATAAAAAAAAATAATGCACAGTTAATTTACCTATTGACACATTCTACACTAGTGTATCTATCTGTACTTGAAAATTATTTCTTCAATTTTATTTACCATCATCGAAATAAGAAAATTATCTTTCTTAAAATATATTACAAAATTCCTTAATTTACGTATTACCTACTAGTGGCTCAAAAGGCTATTTTAATGAAAGAAGACAGTGAGATTAAGTAATGAAATTAAGGTTCTTTTAAATTAGATTAAAAAATATCTTTTTTAGAGTTGAAATAATTCCTTGAACATCACGGTAGTAGTAATTTTCCAAATGAGCCATACATTAAACAGATGGACTCATTTCAATTTCAAAAATTGTAGTACTTTTAATCATTTAATAGGGAACTTAACGAAAATATAGTTGTAATAAATAAATTGAATGTGGGGAAGGTTACGAATATTCTTGTAATAAATTATAATAGTGAAATTTAACTATGATTAAAAGTTTTAATATTTAATTTTATATGAAGTATTGACAAAATAGGTAATTCGACAAAATCGTGGAGTAAAATTAATGACCTGGGCAGAAGAGACTATATAAAGTTTTTGAAAGTTGATGAGTTTCTAAAATTGTATTTAAGGAATGATAGTTTATTATTGACATTTGTTTAAAATTGATAAAAATCATGTGTATAATAAAAACTGTTTGTGATATATTGTTCTGAAGAAGGGCCGAATAGCCCGAAACGTCGGACTTATAAGGAAATATAAATTGTTTTGAAATATAAATTTTAAAATTTGACAAAATTTATTTTATTTAAACATATATTACCTTTGAAATTTTAAAATTTGTATTTTACAGAAGTATGGTAAAATTGTAACAGTTTAATAAAATTTAAATTCTGCTATTCAATGCTAAATTTTTATAGAATACATATTGAAAAAAAAATATTAAAATAACCCTTTAATGACTACGATGATAAAAAAAGATTTTACAGCAACAGAAATATCACTGCACGTTTAAAACAATGATCTTTTATAATTAAGAGATATTAAAATTAATGAAGTTATAGCTGAAGGATATATTAGGTAATAAAAACTGACCAGGAGGAAAAAACATTGGTACTAACTGCATTAGAAACGTTGGTCACAAAATACCCAATTTTAGAAGAGTATCTATATATTGTTAATTTATTTATATTTTATTAGTAACCAATGAAGCTAACATTTTATTTAGGATATTAATAATAATAAAAATTATCCTTATCGATAATTATACAGCTTTACCAGTAATTGATTACAACAGATTGTGCGGCAAAAATAATTAATTTTCGAATAAAGTTAACGTAGCGTGCATAATGGTGAAACGTACGAAATCACCTGTTACGTGGGTCAGAATAATATGCACAACTCAGCTGTAATTTCATCATTTCAGAACTGATGAGAACAATCCAATTATTTCCAGTAAGTTTCCTGTTGATGTAACAAGGTCCAGCTAAATGGATAATCATCTATCATACTCCTGTTGATTTTCCTCTTAGTATCAGTTCTATATTTAGTATTTGTTTTACCCTTTTCGTGAATTGTACATATGAGATGAATACTGACCCAATTTGGTTAGTTCTCTGATAGTAAACTTATGATAGGGAATGGTAATAATAATTATAACGTTTTCCAAATTAGAAGTTACGTTAAATTCAAAAATGAAATTAAAAAAGTTTGGCACCAAGTAACAAGTCACCCCAGGATGACCCGTGACATATCAATCAATTAAAATTTTGTACTATTCAATTATTAGTTATCAATTTTTTATCAATTATGATTTAATTCAATATTTTGTATAATTCTAAATTTGTTTGTATACCATTCCTTTTCAATTGTATGTTTCTCTAAGTGTTGTTGTTATCTCTTTTGTTCTATAGCCCTGATGAAGACCTGAAACTCAGGTCGAAACGTCGGGATAAAATAAATAATCATATGTTTTTGTTTATTTATGTTGTTCTTTGCTGACCGCACCCCCCGACCAACTTCTCCAATCATAAATCTAAGGTCAATTAAAATTGAATACCTCTAATACTTTACAAAGAGATACCTGGTATATACTACAGAGGGTGTCAAATACTGACTATATTTCATCAGTTCTGGAGCAAAGGAAATATGCAGCTGGTTTATTTCTTTATGTAGCTCAGGTATTGCATCAGGGTCTATTATATAAATTGAAATTATTTATCACTACGACGTTTCCCAATTTTATTTTTTGCTAAATCATGTCATATTATTTTGTTGTGGCACAAATCTAGAATTGGTGGTGTAACAGCAATGTAGAATATACTGTAATAGACAATTGGTATGACTATACAAACAATAAAATTTTGAAACATCGTCTCAATATAGTTCTCTCATTCATTAAAAATATATATACATATAAGTTAAGGCCTGAGTGCGATATCAGCTGACAGGTCAAATTTGAGGTGCTCCTAAAACGAAGTTCAGTATCGAAGTTGCCATCAGACGTTGTGTGTCAACCCTTTTCCTCTTTTCGGTATCGTTTTGATCTAGAACGACTTAATTTGTATAAATTACCTCTTATATAAATAACAACTTTAATATATTATTTATAAAAAAAATCACAGATCAAGTTCATCAAAAATCTTATTTTGTGTTTAGCGCAAAGAGAACTATCAGTACTTGAACAAAATGATACCTTTTCTATCATTTATATAGTCGGAAATCTTTTTTACGATATTCTTTTATCGTTTCTCCTGTAGTGAATATTTTATTATACGCGATTTTTGAAATTTAAATATTTAGGGTTGGTGATAATTATAATATATACTTAAGTTAATGAGTTGTATTGTATGTAAAGGATTGCGTAATGAAGTGGCAGGTGAAAAAAAGTATATATAATTCGGAATCGCAAGTACTCAGGTGGATCGAATCGAACCCATTACGTTTTGACCGATGATATTATTGCCCATAATATTATTAACTAAAGTACAGTCATCAACTATTATTTCTACTAGTTTCGATAAAAATCCTTCGGTATTGCATGTCAGTCATGCGGTTTCGACGGAGAAATCCATACTCATCTGTGGTTGAAATCTCTTCAGCAGTCACTGGTGAGGCCTCTGACATTTCCTCATTCATCAGGTTGCGTAACCCTGAAGAAAGCAATTTAAACAGAAATTATATCAAAGAAATGATATTCTAACAAAACGGAAAGTTTTAAAAAGATAATTTTTAGCGACTCAAAGATAACTACATTTGTTCTTAAACATAATAGAGCTATAATGTGGAATAATATCCCTGAAGAAATCGATTTGTTTAGTGCATTACAATCGATTCTATAATCTCATATAGTCAGGTGTTAAGTTTATATTTGATAAAAAAGATTAACTGATTGTTTTTTAAAAAAATAACACTATTCTATATAATTGAAAAAAAAACTTGATTACAGACGAATTAACTATTTACCGACACACTAGAATATTTAGCTCTTCGAGAGAGGCGATGTTTACACATCAGCGATGTCTTCCTGAAACAGCTACACTACGCCTTCCGCTAATTAGGAATGCCATGGGAGTCACAGCTATGATCGCTCAACTGTAATCAACAAGTAACAAACCACTTCAGAGGACAGGGGGGGGGTAAGGGGGGACGACCATTCTGATTGTTTGAACAGGCACAACTCCAGAAGTAATGGTGTCAACTCTTGATTTGACCAATGGTGATATTCAGATTTGAAAGCGAAAAAAATGCCTCCTAAAATTTTCTCGTAAACGATCTGTCATTTAAAATTTTTTCATTAATCTATCAATGGTGGACTCTACAAAATGCGAGCAAATTTGTGAAAAAATTAATTGGGATAAAACTACTTGCTGACATTGACATGGGAACAATGCATATCAAAGGCTTACTTACTGGGTGCTATGTAAATTTCGACTAACTTTACAAAAAATACAATTAAAAGTTTCTTCTTTTAGGAAAATTACAACTTTTCAATTATTGTTTCGACTAGACAAATTTATAATTCATTCTTTATAATAATAATTATAGAGTAAAAATTTGATTTAACTTTGTTTGAATATATCACTATCTGGATAGATTTGAAAGATAATTTATTAGTGAGTATTCTTGGATACACCCAAAATAGTAACTGCTATATAAATAAACCTAGTTTAACTAGATTAATGACAAATCATTTAAAACATATTTTGTTTTTATTTAATAGACACATATACAACATTTCATAATATAATAAAAACAATTATTTCGGCTTTGAAAGGATTACAATAGTTTAATTAATATTTAAATTTTTCTTGTTTTTTTTTTTTATATAATATTTTCTATTCTAATGCTTTTATATCGATGGCTTACTTCTCTCTGTTAGGGAAATTACATTAAATTAATTTTTAGACTGACCAGATTCAGAATTTATACTCAGATCTGATCAGTAAAAAAATAATTGAAAGAAAAGTTCAATGATATATTTTTTTGTTTGGAAAAATATTTTTGTCGAAATAACCAGATCGAAGATCAAACCCAAGTCTAACTATGAAAGGTTTGGGTTTCACCAAATGATATTCTGACAGGGTCTTCCTGATATTCCTCCAAAAAACAATTAAATAGTAATAGTTTTCCTAAAAGAGAGAACCTTTAGTTTTATTTTTCATTAAGTTAGAGGAAATGTTCTTAGCACAACTTAGAAGTAAACCATTGATATCCATTGTTCCCATGTTAGTCAGTAGTTTTATTCTAACTAATTTTTGCCCAAATTAGGTTGTATTGTTTATAGTCTACTATTAATATACATCCGAAATCCTAGCTGAAGTATTTTGTTTTAAAATATTCTGGAATAGGTTTAATTTATATTAGGGTTTATAACGAATTGTTTTTCTACTTTTTTCTCTTTTTTTCCTTTATTATTATTATTTTTACTTTCTATTTTATTTATTATTTTGTTATAATTTAGTTTATATATATTTATAACTTAAGTGAGGCTAACTCCGTCAACTAAAAAAAAAAGAAGAAAAGGGGCAGAGAACAAACTCACAGGACTGCAGAAATAATACATACTACTTTATTGTCATTTTTAATTCTTACATACAATTTCTAAGTTTGTTTATAGGGGAAGTT